>NC_133472.1:39163415-39463415 GCF_025370935.1 Choristoneura fumiferana
GAAGACAAATCCAAAAGCAGAAAAATCATAAAAAATAGTCCAACCGTTCTTGAGTTATAAATGGTGTAACTAACACGACTTTGTTTTATGATGATTGTTTGATGATTCTCGTAAACTTAACAATAACACGCATCACAAAGTTCATCGAGAGCTCCAAAGACTGTTTTTTTCCGCAAATTTTGATCAAAGCGTTATTCTTTATAGGTACTTCAGGGAATCAATAATCATCGTTAGCATTACTTGTTCAGCTACATTGTCCCGTACAATGGAGATCCGAGATTTATCATAAAAAACACTTACTTTCTAATAATTCTTAGCCTCTTTTATACATAATTCTAAAGCCTTTCTGTTGTAAGTTTCCACTTACGCTTTCATTATCGCGTTTCAATGAAGCTTTTATTCATGTGTTTTATGTTTTATTTTATTATTTGCCTTCTTGCCTTAGTGAGATTATATAAGTAGGTAGTAATGACACTAATTTGTATACAACCACTGTCATTAGAAGAATTGATTCAAAAATTTAGGTGAAGAAAGCAAATTTGCAACACTACGCAAAATCATCATCATCACCATCATCATCATCATCGTCATCATCCCAGCCTATATACGTCCAACTTCTGGGTACAGGCGTCCTCTCAGAAGGAGAGGGCTTGGGCTGTAGTTCCCACGCGGGCCCAGTGCGGATTGGGAACTTCACACACACCATTGAATTGCTTCGCAGGTTGTGCAGGTTTCCTCACGATGTTTTCCTTCGCCGTAAAGCTCGTGGTAAATTTCAAATGTAATTTCACACATGAATTTCGAAAAACTCAGAGGTGCGAGCCGGGGTTTGAATTGAACCCACGAACCTCTGCTTGAGAGGCGATAGGTCAAACCACTAGGCCACCACGGCTTTTAGTGTTTAGGAAGTGTTAAAAAGTAAAAGTTTCGATTACTCAGTTAACAATGGCCACGATCTTCTTCTTAAGAGGCCATATACCAAACCACTAGGCCACCACGGCTTACAGCCACGGCACGAAAATACGATGTAGGTAATTTTTGGCATCCATCAAAATTTTGATACTTATGTGACTCGCTATCTACCTATCAAAGAACATGCTTATATATTTTCCATTGAATTATTCATACTAATATTATAAATGCGAAAGTCTGTGTGTTTGTATGTTTGTCCGTGTTTCACGTCGAAACGGAGCGATGGATCCCGGAAAAATGCACAGTTCCCGAAATAAGATGGTGACTAAGCGCGTTTCACCAACCGAATTTTATGTATAGGGGGGAAACGAGCAGGCAAAAGCTGAGTAAGTTGTCGATTTTGGACACCTGCAACCAGAAGAGTCACAAAATGTTAAAACTTGAAAATCGGTGGAAAACCGCAGGCGAAGCTATAAGAGTTTTGACTGTGGGGCAGGAAATTTCACCATCCATTAAATGGTGAGGTGTTAACTGACGGTCGCTCAGCGAGCTATGGAAAGGGCTATGCTCGAGTTTCTCTGAAGGATCGAATTCGAAACGAGGAGATCCGACACAGAACTAAAGTCATCGACATAGCTCACCGGATAAGCAAACTGAAGTGGCAGTGGGCCGGCCATATCAGTCGAAGAACTGATAACCGCTGGGGCAAACGAGTTCTTGAGTGGAGACCGCGAATCGGCAAGCGTGGCGTAGGACGCCCTCAGACTAGGTGGAGCGATGATCTTCGCAGATTAGCTGGCAAGAACTGGATGAGACTGGCCGAGGATCGTGCTCAGTGGCGTGCAACTGGAGAGGCCTATGTCCAGCAGTGGACTAAGATAGGCCGATGATGATGATGATGATGATGAACTGACGGTTAAATGTGATGCCGTCTCCGTCTATTGGAACAAAACAAATAGAGACGGCATCACGTTTAACCGTCAGTTAACACTAATCAATGGATGGTAAAACAGCCCCTAAAACTGAATTATTAGGGGCTGTTTCACCATCTATTGATTAGTGTTAACTGACGGTAAAATGCTGGTAAAATGTGATGCAGTCTCATTGTCTCATTGTCGTATACTGTATTGTACGACTATTATCCATTGATTAGCGTTAACCGACAGTCTATACAAATTCACACCTCAGTCAATAGAAAAGTCTAAAATATCATATTTAGTGTATACTATTATTTAGAATTAAATTTGCAGTGAAAATAACGAGCTGCAAAATCCGCATCAAATTAACTATAGGTAGCTAAGTAGAGTATTACGCTATAATAATATGAGCACTAACAGAGACGCGAAGATTAGGTTGTTTCTCGAGATAAGATGCGTGCGCATTGCAACAGTGCGCGAACAACAGTAGAGCAACAGGCAACCACTCAAGAGCATAGGCGTTGCGTTTCATCGAATAACTTTCTGCCGAGTTTCTTGCGGCGCATTCTTCTTGGCAATGATGGTCTTTCCGAAAGCGCTGGTAGTTTAAAAAATGACTTGTAAAAGTGCCCATTGCGGCTTATTTACCTACCTAATAAATGTTTTTTATATTATTTTAAATCGGCTATCCAACTAGTAAATTTGAAAAATTGTGTGTTTGTGTATGTGTGTGTGTATTTTCATTGCTTATTATTATTATTAAAACTTCATAACTCTAAGCCCAGCGATTGTTGTTTTGAGATTTTATCCCTATCCCGTGGGAACATCGGAATAAGTAAAAAGTAGCCTTTGTATTATGCCAGATGTCCAGCTATCTACATACCAAATTTCATCCAAATCCGCCCAGCCGTTTCAGCGTGAAGGAGTAACAAACATACTCACTCACTCACAAACTTTCTCATTTATAATATTAGTAGGATTTTCATAGTTGTGGCTGAAGCTTTAAAAGCCCGGTTTAGACTAGCAACAAAAATCGTGCAAGTTGCATTACATTGAAAGGCCGTTAATCCGTCTAGCACCGCAATGTAATGCAACCTGCACGATTTCTCTTGCAAGTCTAAACTGGGCTTTAGACTAGTCTGCGATAATAATGAAAGAAAGAAAGAAACAAAGAAAAGAAGGGGCTTTACTCACTGCGCACCGTCTTACTGTGGTATCGTGTTCGTGCACGGTTACTGTTATAGCGATGCGCTAGCTACCCAGCAGACGGAACCGGCGGTCGCAAATATTTTAATTGCTCCTAGCCCAAACTCGGTCAAGTTTATTAGGTTTTACTACATTAGCGTTTGAGGTAAGTTTCATTCAATTTTTTCTAGTGGTGTACCACTAGAAAAAGTACTTATACTGTAGTACAGCACCAATGTTTGACACAGCAAAGCGTGCATACATATTTGATACGACTCTATTTCTAAGGCCGGTACGTGTCAGATATTTTTGCACGCTCCGCTGCTGTGGCAGATATTAATACAGCAACATAACATTAATTATATTTTGCGTCTTTTTTGTTCCGTGCGTCGATTATCCTTCAAGTGAGCCCCCATCCAATATCTAGTCTAGAGGGTGCTTTCCATAAATCATAAAGTTTGACTAGAAGCAAAGTTTTTCAGCACAAGAAGGAACAAATCAGAAAGTCGTCAACATACAGTTGTACGTTGAGAACCGACGATTATACAAGGTGTTTTTAAATTTATCCAGAATCAATTAACCCGATGAAACGAATCCTACTAATGTTATAAATATGCAAAAGTTTCTATAATAATAATATTGTTATTTATTTATAATTCTATGTTGGGTGCGCGCGTGCGTAACACAAAGTAACACGCGTGTGTTACTCCTCGCTAAAACAGCTAAACGAATTGGGACGCAATTTGGTATGTAGATGGCTGTATGTGTGGAATTAAAGCTATTTTTTATCCCGATGCTAAATATTACAGAATTGGAAAAAATCACAAAAAGTTCGAAAATTTAAGTTTGTTTCGTACCGTCCGTCTTACCCTCGTATTAAATAGTATAAGCGTTAGAAAGACGGAACGACACGAACTTTGATTTTCGAATTTTGTAGTAGCCTTGCAGGCCTTCTATATGCAACGTTGCTTTGAATTCCCAGAATTTAGATTCAACTGTTAAACCAAATTTTTTACACTTTTATGTCTTTAAGAGATGATGACTACTTACTACAATTTCTAATTTCTGCCAAAATTGTTTAGGAACTACCTACCTATTTATTACATTAGACGATAAAAGCGAAATTTCCGTCTCTAAATGTAGCCCTACATACGCCTATAGCAACACTAAAAGAACTATGCTTTTTATTTGCACTTGTCAAATTAAGATGAACGATTAGGGGGTATCAAATCAAAACTAATAAAAAAAAACACTAATCTATGGTTAAATTCGCTTTGCATCAAAACAATTTTTCTAACACTAAGCCGAACTTAAAGCACGTAGTTTCTATTTCCAAGAGTAAAACAAAATCCGTAACCAATCGTAGAATCGTATGGGTTCATTACATAGTCATAAAACGTAAACGTTATGACAGCTGAATGTGGCTCTTCGTACGCCTAACGACATTTCTATTGCGGACTAAGAAATAGTGAAAACGTCTTGAAATTGCCGTTTTTCGCTAGAGTAATAAGTAACACTATTATGGCTTGGTTCTCAGTACCGACGAATGGAAAACTGATGATTTAATTGATAGCGCGTAAAAACCGGCACGCCCTGTAATTTCAATGGTATCTATACCTAATACCGATGTATACACATTTTTTTTAACTTTGGCCGTGTTGTTATCATTGCACTTGACTGTAGGGCCTTATCTGTAGAAAAAAAAATGTTGAAAATAGCCTGTATGGCTTCGAGAAAAGTATGGTACGGCCGTGTGTTTGTTTTTGTTTTGCTCAACTTGGCGGGGGCACTGTCGTGCCCCCAGATTCAGACGCCAAATTAATCTTCCTAAGTAGCGTGCTATTACTAACTAAGTCAAAAGACCCTACTTGTGACTGGGTGACTAAATCACCGACCTCAGATTTTCACATGCCTAACTTGGCTGAACATGTCATGGGAAGCAATATACTACGTATAATAATATTACAACTAATCTAACCATATGTTCATTGTGAATAAAAAATATTTCATTTATTATCAAGGTAAAAAAGAAATATTTTACAATAAACGAAAGATACAATTCTGCACAATATTCAAATTAATAAAAAGTTATTATTATTGTACGTCAATGAACTCATTTAACAAAGTAAAAGTTAGTTTTACGGACCTCCGTAAGTAACGCCCGAATCAATCAATTATTGTCTCTACGTAAGAAGATTAATTTTGCAGCTGCTAGAGGGCTAATCCTAACTAATATAATAATCAATTATCAGCAGTTTGTTATTCTAACCAATTTTTCCGGCAAATAAATTAAGTACAGTAAACACTCACTCCGCATATCCGTTTTTGTGCAGTTTAGCCTTATTAGAACCGTTATGAATTAAGACTGTAAAAACGGTGTAAATAAAGATCGCGTTCCGACGTAGCCGACGGGTAATTAATTAGGCATAGCCATTATCCAACTGCGGTGATACTCGTTTCACCTGGCCGAGTGAATCACGCGTATCTGCCATTGGATACCTGCGTGTGTACAAGCTTTACATAATGAACGATAACCGCCTCATTCCAAGTTTGAACAACTGCTCCAGAGTCTGAGCACAAACAGCGATTAATCTACAGAACAGTTACTCATAACTGTGTTCTATAATCATGTTGCGATAACCATCCAGTTTAACTTTGAAGCAATCAATCTGTTTGAATTTCTAAACCACTATTATGATGCGGCTGAATTATGTACGGATTGTTGTGATCGAATCTCCCGAAGATACAAGTAAAGTGAGAGTTTGGAGTGAATATAATAAACATTCTATGCGCACGGATGCACTTATCGTTGTTAAGATTTCGTTGCGCGGGTCGTGATCGCGCCGCGTTCCTGAGATGCTGATCGTAATGGTGATTGAAGACGGCCAGAGCGTGAGGGTCTTGCTGTTAATCTGACGTTTGTCGATCCCGAGTGTCGATCAACTTTACATTCCTCGCGGTAAAAACGTTTTCTCCGCACCGCGCCACTGTTTATGTTGTGCTTTTTACGGCCGTCGCTTGCAACGCGAGGCATGCAACAATTGCTTGATTTCATATTTTCATTTACTTGAGAAAAACTTAACGTTGCATATTCATGACGCTTTAGGTTGCGTCGGCATCATTCATCACTCGTACAATGATCGTCGGTACGCACCGATGATGCTAAAATATAAATCGGAATGAATGAACTCGATAAAGTATCACTTTCGTTTCACTGTATACGCTATAAATGTTTGACCCGGTTTCTCGTTATGCTTCTTTATATGAAAAAAAATATCCTTGAATGGCCAGTATATTTATTTTGTTGCCGTATAGGGACTCGGGTTTAAGCCTTATAAGTAAACAAGTTCTGAACGTGTGATTTCGCAGTGCAGCCTTAACGGTGAGACGAGTGAACCGGCAACCCAATGGCACCGGCCGGTTGTCCGTTTACGATTTAAATGTTGCATAAATGTTGGATCGGGGTCGCATCGGTGTTGCAGTCGAGTTCACCAGTCACTATGTTTACAGGAATTCGCATCGATGTCGGGTGCATGTTATATCGAGCGAGTGAGATCACGGCCCGATGTAACGTGAAAAACAAGTGTGAAAAGTGTGGTCGGCTCGCCTGCGCTGCGGGGGCGCATTCCTGCGTCCCGGCGCAGGCGCCGCGCGCCCACGCTCGCCCCAGAATAGACGCTATCCGCCCGAGGGAAAAGCGCTATGCACAAATAAAGTTACGCACCAGGAAACTAAAGACACTCGCTGGCCGGTCGCCGCGCGCGCCGGCCCGCGACCACCACTGTGCACACTTAGTATGATGATGGTATGAACATTTCGCAACGCAAAGCTCTTATTACAGCTGGGACAGTTTAGTGAGACGGGTGAGATGTAAGACTGACCTCGTTGCTGGGTGAGCATCTGGCGGGTGTAGTGGTGCTCGGTGCGTTGCACGCGCTCCTCTTGCTGCACGCTCTGCGTACTCTGCACGCTCTGCGTACTCTGCATGCTCTGCTGGGAACTCTGCACCCGCTGCTCGGAGCGTTGCTCCGACCACCTGGATTTCTCCATCACGCCGCCACAGCAGCACACGCACAACAATAAACTCTCACTCGACGCTACTGGTCCTCCTCAAACAGTCGGGGTGCGCCCGTTAAATAAATACGCCACTGCAAACTTATACTAGTCCACGGGTTCATTTAGCAGAAGTCAAGTCATTATAACCCAAGTCCAACAACCAAGACGTCGGTCGATTGCGAAAAGTTAGCGGATAGTGCGAGCCGTCGAGGTGCGCGGGCGCTGCCGAGCCGGCGCGGGGGGCGGCGCGACCGAAATACGCCGGGTTATTTCGAGACGAGCGGTCCCGCGCGCCCCACTCCCTCGCCGGACCTCCGCTCCCGCCGCGCTGCAACGCGCCGGAGGTTTTGCATGCCTCCGAGATCCCGTAATCGCGGGTCCCGTATGCTCGCCTCGCACCCTCTGACCCACGTAACTAACAACAAGGTTCTGTTGTTCTGTGGCACGTATAAGTACAAGCAGCATAATGGGGCCAAGTTCCTTTCCTATATCATCGAACTTTTCTTGTAATTTTTTGTAATTAAGTCAGTGCACTTTTGGATGTCGAATAAAGTTATGCCTATATCGAAATGTAATTTTTACATAAGCTTTTTTGCTTACTGTATATTTTTTTCTGACTGTGCATTGTCTAAACTATATATCAGATCTAAGGTAAACGTACGTGTGTTCCACACGCTAATTCCCAATAGACGACACACTTTATTGCTAATGACATAAGATTTAAGATGCCAACTATTGGGACTGTGACGAGCACTCGTACGTTTACCTTACATCAGATCAGAAGTAGGTCAAGTTCAACTGGGAAAATTCGAAGAACTTATGTACTCCTTGTAAAAGAACGTTAGAAGTTAGAAAACAATACGACTCCTTGCAGTCGGGTAATAAAAGCTTGTTTATCAGAAAAAACAAATGTCATACGAGCTAAAAGCGCATCTATAGCGTTCAAGTTAACTTAGAACAACGATCAAATGCACTTAAACCTTTGTCATCCTGAAGGGGGGTTTTCTGAAAAGTGGAATATCGTTGCCATTACTATAGTGACGTCTGCTTGCGATTAGCTCATTTAAGTAGATACCTGAACCAATCTCCAACAACGTAGCCGGTAGCAATGTCATACACTGTAAAAAAAAAGATTTGCAAATAGTAACAAAAAAAAATTGTTCCTTGTGACATAACTTGAGTGCCTACAAAACTAAGGCCTCATCATCATCCCAGCCTATATGCGTGCCACTGCTGGGCACAGGCCTCCTCTCAGAACAAGAGGGCTTGGGCCATAGTTCCCACGCGGGCCCAGTGCGGATTGGGAACTTCGCACGCACCATTGAATCGCTTCGCAGGTTTGTGCAGGTCTCCTCACGATGTTTTCCTTCACCGCAAAGCTCGTGGTAAATTTCAAATGTAATTCCGCACATGAATTTCGAAAAACTCAGAGGTGCGAGCCGGGGTTCGAACCCACGACCCTCTGCTTGAGAGGCGATAGGTCAAACCACTAGGCCACCACGGCTTCAAAAAAAGGTATAATATAATAAAATATTAAGTAACCCCCTGTTCCACCATACTTTGATTACATTTATTTGACGGATAAATGTGATGCTGTCTCTGTTTGTTTTGTTCGAATATACGGAGATGGCATCACATTTATCCGTCAAATAATATTAACGGAGAGCGGAATTTTCATTGCATTTTTTGACCTGTCGTAGTGACTTCTCACTTATCGACTCTACCTAAATGATGTCGATATATTAAGACTTTTAAATTATATTGTCGTAAATTTAGCATGTTATGTAGAGCTGTTTTTCCGCATACAAATGGATATTTCACTGTAAAAGAAATAGTTTAAAATCGGAAAATATGAAATAAATAAAAAATATACAGACATTAATGGGACACTTGTTAACATTACAACAGAAGAATTTCAACATAAAATAGAAAAAGAAAACTGAACTGAAATGATTAAATTAGAAATTGTTATCCATTCATTGTTCATTGCATTATGTCTATTTTACATTTTTAACTGCTCGAAAGGGCCGCCTAGTGTTTACCTCTACTTTTAATCTTCTTTAGTACCTACCTATGTTGTGTATCGATATATGTATATTGGAAGTCGATGTGAGAAGTCACTATGAAAGGTCAAACAATGCCATGAAAATTTCGCACTCTGTAAATTACTCAATGGGCGGTGAAGCAGCCCCCAAAACATCTATCATTCTGTGATGAGTCTAACATCGGTATGTTGAACGGTGGCATGGTGAACGGTAGTGTTGCTCTGAAGATGACTTCTGGTTGAGTTCGAAACGCGTAGTGGTGAAGGTAGTTAGATTTGTGTGTATTCTTTCAGTGTGAAGGTGGAGGAGCTGCATAATCACGCATTTGTTGCATAGATGTAATGTACCTACCTAGCTATCGTAAGACCGCGGGTGAGCAAAGTAATTATTTTTCACTCATCAGCAGCTGAATTGAAACTCTGGGATTTTTTAAAAATCCCGTATTAATTCCCGAAAATTAAATGGTGGTTTTCATTGACGTTACATTAAAAACAATCATGTCAAATTTCATAACTCTAAGCCCTGCGGTTGTTGATTCGAAATTTTATACCAATCCCGTGGGAAAATCGGAATATTTTTTTTTCACGGGACAATTCACACCAATTGACCTAGTCCCAAAGTAAGCTCAGCAAAGCTTGTTTTATGGGTACTAAGCAACGGATAAATATAATTATATAGATAGATACATACTTAAATACATAGTAAACACCCAAGACCCGAGAACAAACATTCGTATTTTTCATACAAATATCTGCCCAGTCACGGGAATCGAACCCGGGACCTCAAGCATCGTAGTCAGGTTCTCTAACCACTAGGCCATCTGGTCGAATATAAAAGTAGCCTATATTTTATTCCAGATGTCCAGCTATCTACATACCAAATTTCATCCAAATCCGTCCAGCCGTTTCAGCGTGAAGGAGTAACAAACATACTCACTCACTCACTCACTCGAATCACTCACAAACTTTCGCATTTATAATATTAGTAGGATTCATTGATATGGACCTTCGCAACGTAACGCCTGATTCAATCAATTAATTAAAACATGTATCATCCTTGTAGTTAATTTCAATGTCAACATTCCAAAGTATGTTTAGTGGAACTCAACATCTGGTACAATCTTGCCCGGCTTTGAAGAACACAGATATAGATTACACTAGATTACGCAAATGCATCTACTTCGCGTGTCCGAACGTCGGGGTTGGCCCCATACAAAGACTGACCGCTAACTGACTAATCATGACTAGTGACTGACTCGAGCCCCACGGCGCGGGCGGGCGGCGCATTTGAATGGATTTTGCGCGGACATCGGGGAATTCACATCGCTGATTCGCTCTTGAGACGTCACAGTAGATATAAAAAAGTGACACGGTTGGTTTTCATACAGATTGAGGTGTTTGCGTTATCTAGTGTAATCTATATCTGTGTTGAAGAACGATTTAAGCATTTGGACCGGCTAATGGACACTTGTTCTATTATATTAAAGTCATCTATTCTTGAAAAACTGGTTCATGCCCGTACGCTTGGGTAATTAAAATGCGTACGCGCATCACGTCAAGCGTTGCGCGTAATTAGTGCCATTGTTAACTGAGTAATCGAAACTTTTACTTTTTAGCACTTCCTAAACACTAACCCCCTTATTCATAAAACTTAACAAGCCTATGTTAACTAACAAATGCTTTGTCCCTTTCTAACAAATACAAATGTCGAAGTGACAGATAAGGACAAACGAATTTTAGCGGCATTTTAACTAAAATAGGTTTGATTGTCGTTTATGAATAAGGGGGTAAAAGCCGTGGCGGCCTAGTGGTTTGACCTATCGCCTCTCAAGCAGAGGTTTGTTCAAACCCCGGCCGGCACCTCCCAGTTTTTCAAAATTCATGTGTAAAATTGTATTTTAAATTTACCACGAGCTTTACGGCGAAGGAAATCGTCGTGAGGAAACCTGCACACACCTGTCAAGTAATTCAATGCTATGTGTGAAGTTACAAATCCACACTGGGCCCGCGTGGGAACTACGGCCCAAGCCCTCTCATTCTGAGAGGAGGCCTGTGCCCAGCAGTGGAACGTATATAGGCTGGGATGATGATGTCATTTTAAACACTGAACTAATTTTACTAATATTATGAATAGGCAAATTTTAGGGGAATGTGTGTGTGTTTGTTATTCGCACTCCTTCCTGCTGAAATGGCTGGACGTAATTGCATGAAATTCAGTATGTAGATAGGTACACCGTCTATCGCCAAAATGTAAATAACTTAACCAACTTCGGGGCTGGCACCAATTGATTAATTGACGGATAATGTGATGCCGTCTCCATCTATTCGAACAATACAAACAGAGATGGCATCACATTTATCCGTCAGATAAATTTAATCAATGGATGGTGAAACAGGGGGTTGAAACGTTAAAATACCCCCGATATTGCTATTTCAAAGTACAATATCTCAAAGATTTTTAGGGTTCCGTACCTCGAAAGGAAAAAACGGGACCCTTATAGGATCACTTTGTTGTCCGTCCGTCTGTCCGTCTGTCAAGACCCTTTTTCTCAGGACCGCGTGGAGGTATCAAGCTGAAATTTATATCAAATACTCAGGTCTACTGTCCCTTGGAGCTGTGAAAAAATCAAACTTCTAAGCCAACGCAATCAAAGGATACAGCCGTTTATGCCGCAAATTTCCGCAAATTTTCGAAACTTGCAAGGGAATCAAACCTACAGGGTACTTCCCGTGAACTCAGAATCTTGATATTTGGTACGAAGCAGCGTCTTATAGCACAGATAAAGGAAAAATTGCGAAACCATACATTTTTAGTTACATCATATACTTAAAATAT
The DNA here is from genome assembly GCF_025370935.1 of Choristoneura fumiferana. Lineage (NCBI taxonomy): Eukaryota > Metazoa > Arthropoda > Insecta > Lepidoptera > Tortricidae > Choristoneura > Choristoneura fumiferana. The sequence goes on from NC_133472.1 coordinate 39,175,366, forward strand.
TTTTAATAATTTTAAAGTTACTACCTACAGGTTTGTACAGTCACCAGCATTAATATCTGCCACAGCGGAGCGTGCAAAAATATCTGACAAGTCCTTCCGGCCCTAGAAATAGAGTCGTATCAGATATTTATGCACGCTTGTTGTGTCAGATATTGGTGCTGGTGACTGCACGGAAACCTCGGTGCGCGAGTCCGACTCGCACTTGGCCGCTTTTTATCATACACTAGCCTAGCCTAGCCTTATCACTATGCCGCGGGAATCATCCAATTTTCTGAGATAAAAACTATCCTTTGTCCTTCCCCGGGACTGAAACTATCAGTAAACCGAATTTCATCTACATCAGGGTTTCTCAAAGTGGGGTACCCGAACCCCTAGGGGTTCGCTATTCGACGGTAGGGGGTTCGCGACAAGGTTTACTTGATGGTGGCTGCAAGCCTGGCAAGATGATTAAGATTGGTTTTTGGAGTCTTTTTGTATTTTTTATTTCAACTCCAAATTTGTTAGTTATTTGTTGTTGTTTGTTTCAGTTTGTATTTTCGTTGGCAAGACGATGCTTACCTATATTTGTTACCTTTTATTGAAATAAATAATATACATTATTATTATCATGATGATTGAAATAAAAATAAACTTGGTTTCTCCAACAGCCAGTTTTATTACTTTCTTTGGGGAGGTAGGGGTTCGCTGTCGTCTAGAAACTTTAACAGGGGTACGTGGAGCCATAAGTTTGAGAAACCCTGGTCTACATGAAGCGGTTTAGATGTGATGACGTTACAAACAAACAAACAGATTTTCGCATAATATCAGTGAGGTAGGATGCACGCCTGGAACGTGATTCAGTTTCCTCGGCTGTACTTATTGAATATAGTGTCACCTGTAAATGGGCCAATCAACTATTTTACCGACACTTTGGGCGTCTCCTGCGTTACCAAAATTGTCTCTAGCGTTACCAAAAAATCGTACTTCCAACAAGATATTTCACGGTTTAATAGGTTGAACTTACGTAGGATGGCATATATTCATGTACACCATCTATTAAATTACAGAAAAAACATGTTTACTTACAAAAATCTGCGATTGTTTGAAAAATGTCGCGGACAGATTAGTGTCCGTAAAAAAGTTGATTGGCCCAAATTGGAATCAGAAAAAAGTACGTTAACCTACTCAATCTGTTTGTTACCTCATCGGCATTTGACTATTTTTTACACGTTTTATAAATTAAAACATCACAATCCTGTTATCGAATAAAGAAATATTTTTTAAGCTACCTTTACAAATATAGAAGTTATTTATAAAGGTTTGATAGTCAAGATTAGACAGAGAAAGACATACTTGCATGTGACGTCACACGCAAGTAGCGCCATACTTGCTGCATAGAGAAAAGCGTTTGAGAAAAACACAGGTATATAGGGTTTTTTTTAAATCACTATAAATCCAATTTTTAACCGATTAAAGTTTTTTCTTCGCTAAACATTGTCTGTATATTTATATTTTCATAATAATACTAGCTGTTGCCCGCGGCTTCGCCCCCGTTGTAATTTTTCTAAGTTTTCTTCCATAAAAACCTTCTCCTGACAATAACGAACACAACAAATAAAGAATAAGCGAAATCGGTTCAGCCGTTATATATATGTAGGTTGAACTTAGTAAATACGGTATCGATAAGTGCAAATTTTAATCGACGAATATTTATTTCGCAACCGCTACATCCTACCAATATTATAAAACTCCTGAACTTGCCATATATATATATATAGATATAAGATATGGCAAATTCAGGAGTTTTATAATATTGGTAGGATGTAGCGGTTGCGAAATAAACATTCGTCGATTTAAATTTGCACTTATCGATACCGTATTTACTAAGTTCAACCTAAAGTTTCAAAACTCGATCAGAAATTAGAAAACACTTATAAAGTATCCCGAAATCTCTTTAAGAGTTCATTGATTCGTTCGTTAGCCGACTTTGGTTATTCTAAGTAGTTGCTGTTTATTATAAACATCTTGGTAGATTGTATAAATGCCAAAGTATCTTTATGGACACGTATTATAATACATATATAAACAGGTATCCTAACCCTGCCGTAGCTTTGTTTTAGAAATAATTAAGTATGTTAGGAATAATATATGAACATAATATATGTGATTTTCCCACTAACGTCGATAAGCCAAAGGCTACTAGAAACACAGGGAAGCTTAAAGTTCCATCTTACAGACTGGCTAAAACCAAAAAGTCGTTTCTGGGAAATTGCATACGTTTTTATAATTAAATTCCTTAAAATATTACAAATGAAACGGATAAAAAATTCAGATCTATTGTCAAGAAGACATTAATATCTAAGGCGTATTATAAAGTTAATGATTATATCATGGACAGGGATATTAGGAAAATAAAGTAAAGTTGTGTACTTGTGATGTATAGATATCATTTAATAATATTGTAAATCTCTTTAAAAAATAATACCTCGTTGAGTTTCTTCTCAACAGAGGTTTTTCCAAACCGGTAGTAGAGTTTTTTGACATAATGTATTTACATACATTATGTATTTTGTCCATTATTATTTTTAAACTTTATATATTTTGATACTCTCCCCAGAGTATCTTATTTATTACAGTAGGTACTTGGGTTGGGAAATTTTGTAATGTTAGTATTGCAATGCAAGACAACAAAAAGCTTGTGAAATGAAATTTCCATAAAACTTATTTTAGAAGTGACTCAAAAAAAGTCCAGCATTTTCTGGACGATGTCGTCATTCCATCCGGATAATAATAACATTCCCGCCCATTGCATCGCAAGCGCACATAACTCATGAAGCTTGCATTTCGTACCAAAAATATCTACGCACATATGCGTCATGTGCCCCTGCGACCGCGTCGACGCTTCTCGGGATCATGTCGTCGCTTATGGCCTTTAAGTCACTCTAATTTAGTCATGCCGATTTAGTCACGGTTCTGACGTGCCATGTTCTGATGATTCATTCGTGGGTATCAATTAATTTAAGTTTAATTGCTGTAGTGCTGTTTGATTAAGAATAATGTGACTGAGTGCCGTACTCAGTTCTATAATAAGATAGACTCATCTCTTCCCACGAATCGTAAAAGCCGGCGACTAAAGGAACGATATGGGGCAGCAGTGTTGTTATTAACACAAGCTTTTCTCTATTGACAACTACACATGTCAGACTCCGGCATTGCAGCGTGTAAGGCTACGGTGGAGGGGTAAAATAAATGCAAGGTCCCTGTGAGTCAAAGTAATATCCGTCAAATTAGTTTAGTGTCTTAGTCTTATTACTCTACGCGCCTCTCAAACAGTGCCTTTTCGGGAAATTGTCATCCGGGCATTTTCAAAAAATTACTTAACATCAGGTGACCCACTAGCTCGTTTGCCACCGTCCTATCCTATCCTACTAATATTATAAATGCGAAAGTTTGATACAACATTTTCCTTCACACAAAAACTACTGGATGAAATTTGATGTTATTTGGTACCTATAGACAGACAGTTCAAAATCTGAAATAAGAATCGGGGTAATACCTCAAAGTGCAGACTAACCCCCTGTTTCACCATCCCTATTAAATTAATTTGACGGCTAAATGTGATGCTGTCTTCGTTTATTTTATTCGAATAGACGGAGACAATACACATCACATCACATGAGGCATCGCATTTATCCGTCAAATTAAACTAATCAATGGGTGGTGAAAGAGCATTGCTACTACGAAACTCGAAAGTCGAAGTTCGTATCGTACCGTCCCTCTCGCTCTCGTATTAAATAGTATAAGTGTCAGAGGGACCGCACGACACGAACTTCGAGTTTCGAGTTTCGTAGTAGCCCTGCAGCCCCTTGAAATTTGACCCAGCTGTTTTTAGTAGATAAAGAGCATGAATTAATATTCGGGTATTCCCTGGGATCTTGGCAGATGAAGTTGCGGTCAACAGCTAGTATTTCAGAATATACAAAAGACAAATAATAGGGGCTGTTTCACCATCCATTGATTAGCGTTAACCGACGGTTAAATGTGATGCCATCTCCGTCTCTTCGAACAAAACAAATAGAGACGGCATCACAACTAACCGCCAGTTAACACTAATCAATGGATGGTGAAACAGCCCCTTAAACAACTTGAGTTTTCTCGCTTCTCCATGCACCCATGCCGTGGTGGCGAGTGGTTTGACCTATATGGCCTCTCAAGCAGAGGATTGTGGGTTCAAAACCCGGTTCGCACCTCTGAGTTTTTCTAAATTCATGTGCGAATTTACATTTGAAATTCACCACGAGCTTTACAGTGAAGGAAAACATCGTGAGGGAACCTGCACAAACCTGCGAAGTAATTCATTGGTGTGTGTGAAGTTCCCAGTGCGGCCCGCGAGGGAACTACGACCTAAGCTCTCTCATTCTGAGAAGAGGCCTGTGCCCAGCAGTGGGACGTAAATAAGCTGGGATGATGATAATGATGCATCCAAGTTTTTTTTTTATTCGACTAGATGGCAAACGAGCAAATGGGTCTCCTGATGGTAAGAGATCACCACCGCCCGTTAACACCTGCAACACCAGTGGTATTGCAGATGCGTTACCAACCTAGAGGCCTAAGATGGGATACCTCAAGTGCCAGTAATTTCACCGGCTGTCTTACTCTCCACGCCGAAACACAACACTGCAAGCACTGCTGCGTTACGGCAGGATTAGCGAGCAAGATGGTGGTAGCAATCCGGGCGGACCTTGCACAAGGTCCTACCACCTGCAAAAGTTGGAATTTTTTTCTCGCCTCTCGATCATTTTTTAATTTTAATGAACTAAAAGAATTTCCTTGCTCACCCACGACCTTAGGTCGATTGATATGGACCTCCGCAAAGTAACGCCTGATTAAATAAATCATTTTGAATTTTGTTTTCGAGATTGACCCCTTTTATTTGACGGCATTTATAACTATGTAAGTATAGAAATCGTTACTTAGAACTATGTAACATGACACCCAATGGAAATATCAAAAGTTAGTGCTGAAAATAACGAGAACTATGAATCACTCAATGCCGAGATGTGGACTAGACTAGTTTTCTTGTGGAAACGAATAAAAATTTAACGGGTTTATTTATTTCAAATACGTGTTTTATTTATCTGTACGTAGCAGTTGTATTGCGACCGCTGTGGTCACGAGGAGAGGTGACCAACAAGATGGCACTTTAAAAGAAATTAATTTTCATTGATAATCTATTTACCTAATTGGCATTGTTGTACCCTGATTCGAAAACCATTTCGAGGGATAGGGTTTTTAAACACTTTTGTCATATTCTGATCCAAAAACACTTCATCATCATCCCAGCCTATATACGTCCCACTGCAGGGCACAGGCCACCCCTCAGAATGAGAGGGCTTGGGCCATAGTTCCCACGCGGGCCCAGTGCGGATTGGGAACTTCACACACACCATTGAATTGCTTCGCAGGTTTGTGCAGGTTTCCTCACGATGTTTTCCTTCACCGCAAAGCTCGTGGTAAATTTCAAATGCAACTCCGCACATGAATTTCGAAAAACTCATAAATGCGAGCCGGGGTTTGAACCCACGACCCTCTGCTTGAGAGGCGATGGGTCAAACCACTAGGCCACCACGACTTCAATCAATGGCTTCGGCTGGAATCAATTGGTTTAAATTAAGTATAAACAGATTACAAAAAAATCTATCATTAAATTTTTAGTAAACACTTAAGGGTTACGAAAATATAGCCAAAAATATGATTGACCTTTGTTTGACATTTTAATGGGATTAATCCCTTTACCTAAAAAGTAAATCCACAAGTATCTAGGTTTGTCTATGCCATAGATACCATAGACTATGGTATCTGTCACGCTGATATTGATGTCAGTCAGTTCACAGTTGTCACCGGTAAATGCGGCGATTAACCTTAACAGTGAACAGTGATCACAAAATTCTATATTGCTCTCGTGTCTGACATTTTTTAATGCGCAAGTGGTCTCCGCGTGGTTTCTGGAATTTTGCTATCAAGTTGCAAAAACTACAATCACCGTACAACATGCATAAGAAGAATATATTTATCTTTAATTTAACTGACATTGGCCCAAGCCTTATGGCCGCCATTAAGAGGAATAAATAAATGCGAATGTTTTTTCCGACAATCGGCACCGAATCGAATCCTTTTCCCTTTTCCGCGCGTAGTTTTCATATAAATGTATGTTCCTTAGTGCAACAACAGCACGGCACCAACTCCCGGAAATATACTTGTACGCATTTTATCAGATTTGCGACAACAACAGTGTCGAGCAACAAATATTGAATACTGTTAAGGTTAATCGCCGCATAAAACACTATCAAAATTATACTTCAACTAGCCAAAGAAACTGAATTAGCAAAATTAGATATTGTCTACATCCGCCATGTTCGAATGCTACAAATCGAATCACCCTACAATGTTTATAATATCCGATTAAATGTGACTGATCTTTTGACAACTAGCTCGTTTTTAGGGTCCCGTAGCCAACATGGCAAAAACGGAACCCTTATAGTTTCGCCATGTCTGTCTGCCTGTCTGTCCGTCCGTCCGCGGCTTTGCTCAGGGACTATCAATGCTAGAAAGCTGTAATTTTTCACGTATGTATATGAAAACTATGCCGACAAAATGGTACAATAAAAATTTGAAAAAAAATTTTTAGGGTATCCTTTAGACGTAAAGTGGGGGTGATTTTTTTTTCTCATCCAACCCTATAGTGTGGGGTATCGTTGGATAGGCCTTTTAAAACCATTAGGGGGTTGCTAAGACGATTTTTGATTCAGTGATTTGTTTGCGAATTATTCAACTTTAAAGTGCAAATTTTCATTAATATATAACAGTTAAGTTTGCTTGAAAATTATTAGTAGTTTAAAAGTAAATAGCAGCCTAAGGTATAAAATTTACCTAAACTTGAAAGATTCCGCATAAAATGCGAAATCATTAGAAAAATATTATTAAATTTTTTCGTAATGGCTACGGAACCCTATTTTGGGCGTGTCCGACTCGCTCTTGGCCGGTTTTTTTTTAATTACTATGCTTAGTTTCGTCCGCCATAATGTAATTTAAGGCAAACGTCCACTTGTCGGTATCGTACGCATCGGACGCATCGCACGCAACGGATCGTAGTATTCTTTGTATAGTAACTCATATAAGTGCGTCCACCTGTCCGCATCGTAAGCATCGCACATTTCTATACAAAGCAACAAATCCGATACGTCCGAAGCGTACGATGCGGATAAGTGGACGCCTACCTTTACGAGACGTCGGTATCTGATATTTTTTAAATGAAATTAAATTTAACTAAGCCATTATATGCCAAGATATTCAAGTAAGATAAAAAAAGCGTAGTAAAAAAAAGATATCAATGCCAATTGTCGGGGTCAACGTGAAACAGTTTTAGCAATTTTTAGTTCCTCTTTCTCCCTTTGTGAGATGTTGTGAGATTTGACTCGATTCCCTTCCCCCCCAAATTTCACATGTGATTTAGCAAAAAACGTATTTTAGCGACGATTTCTTTAAACAATTACGTAATATTTGCTTTAGTATTTTCCATACGTAGTACCAACATAAAATGAGTGTGTTATTTCTGAGATCAATCTACTATGCGTACTTACCGAATTTCATCTAAATCCGTAACGCCGTTATAGCGTGAAGTGAAAGAGTAACAACATACTCACAAAATTTGTACCTAATATTAGAAATACCGCAATTGTCTATGTGCCTACAATATTGTATTGTAGGTTGCAGGTGGTAGGACTTTGTGCAAGGTCCGCCCGGATTGCTACCACCATCTTGCCCGCTAATCCTGCCGTGAAGCAGCAGTGCTTGCACTGTTGTATTTCGGCGTGGAGAGTAAGACAGCCGGTGAAATTACTGGCACTTGAGGTATTCCATCTTAGGCCTCTAAGTTGGCAACGCATCTGCAATACCCCTGGTGTTGCAGATGTTTATGGGCGGTGGCGATCTCTTGCCATCAGGAGATCCACTTGCTCGTTTGCCATCCAGACGAATAATTTTTTTTACGCTTATTTTACGTATCGTTTAAAACATCGCTGGAAGTAAGCTGGAAGTGGCCGAAAGTTCGAGTAAGTATCTTAAAATGAAAATAAACGATACTTTAGTTAACTTGAAGTAGAATTCGTCTTCAAAAAGCCAGTGAAAACCAACTCCCGTTTTATTTACGCCGCCATATTTATAATTGGACGTCGCAACACTAATTAAAATCTGTTCCGTAGAATATCGGTTCCTTGAACAACTTTATTTTAACCAACGAATTTCGAATTTCTCGTAAACTTTGGGCTTTCAGTTACATCAGGTTGGTTTCAATTTAAATGCTTAATGCCTTCTAAATCGGGCCGCAAAATCATTAATTGCATTAGGGTATATACTTATACTATTATGAAACCAGTTATTCCGAGACGCGGGTTTAATAAAGAAACGAACTGGTATGTATTAAGCTCGCCTGGAGAAGATTCCGTACTTTCTTAGACATTACGGCAATGTCCTATGTACCTATGCTTTGAATGCCTACTAAAAATTTAATGATAGATTTTTTTGTAATCTGTTTATACTTAATTTAAACCAATTGATTCCAGCCGAAGCCATTGATTGAAGCCGTGGTGGCCTAGTGGTTTGACCTATCGCCTCTCAAACAGAGGGTCGTGGGCTCAAACCCCGGCTCGCACCTCTGAGTTTTTCGAAATTAATGTGCGGAGTTACATTTGAAATTTACCACGAGCTTTGCGGTGAAGGAAAACATCGTGAGGAAACCTGCACAAACCTGCGAAGCAATTCAATGGTGTGTGTGAAGTTCCCAATCCGCACTGGGCCCGCGTGGGAACTATGGCCCAAGCCCGACCTACATACGACCACTGCAGGGCACAGGCCTCCTCCCAGAATTAGAGGACTTGGGCGGTAGCGCCCACGTGGTGCACGATATAGTTCTCACGTTTTTATTCATCGCCAAGCTCGTGGTTAATTTTGAAATTAATTTCGCGCATAAATTCGGTTCGCTGCCGTTTCGCACAATTTTTTTCCCAGATATTTCATTTGGGCAAATGTTTAATTTCCCAACTATCAAATTTCTCCGGGACCATATTATTTTCGGAACTTTCGTTTAACAAACCTAAGCTAACCTACTGTGCTCTATAAAACCATAAGAAAATACACTGGGATTTTTTTTTGGTCTCGGAGAAAATTCATAACATTTGGCGAAAAATATTTTGGCTAAACGGCAGTACACCCATAAAATATTCAGAAAAACTCCCCTCTGCTTGGGCAATAGTCAAACCACTGGCCCCATGGCTTACCGGCTTATAAGTAAGGGAATTTACTTAGTAAAATCTCGGACCGCGATGCGACTGCCAGCACCGAAGCGGTAGGCAAAGGCTTGTAGAATACGGTATTTGACAACTCCTGATTTTGACATATCTTAATATTATTATGAAAATATAGATAAACAGATAGTGTTTAGCGAATAGAAAATTTAAATCGGTTGAAAATTGGATTTATAGTGATTTTTTGAAAAATCTATATACCTGTCTGTCTGTCTATGCAGCAAGTATGGCGTTACTGACGTGTGACGGACGACACATGCCAGTATATCTTTCTCTGTCTAATCTTGAATTTCAAACCTTTATAACTTTTTTATTTGTAAAGGTAGCTTAAAAATTGTTTTTCTTTTCGATAACAGGCATTGTGTAGTTTAAATTTATAAAACATATATAAAATAGTCAAATACCGTAATACGGTAAAAAGGTTTCATTTTACGTAATCTTCGGTGGGCGAATTTGTTAGTTAAATATATTTAGGTACCTACTACGTTACATACGTCTGATTCAAAACTTTTTATTCTTATGGTAGGTATTTCTCAATAAGGGAGACTATTTTTACTATATACCGGATGGGTCAAATTAACGGTATATGCACATGTTTTTAAATGAAACAACGAAACTATTTAGAATTGTGTTAACTTCTATAACAATAACCTAACCTTACAAAAATTTGGAAAGCCCCCGACTTTGTCACCTCAAAGTTCAATATCTCAAAAACGGATGAACCGATTCTGATAAAACATGTCTAAGAACCATCGCTAGAAAACCTGCTATCAAATAAAAAAACCGCATTCAAACCGGTCCACCCGTTTAAATGCTACGGTGCCACAGACAGACAGACAGACACACACACACACACACACACACACACAAAAACACACAGACATAAAGACACACAGACACACATTGCGGTCAAACTTATAACACCCCTCTTTCTGCATCGGGGGTTAAAAAAATATTAAATACTGCTAAAATGTACCTAGGTACATTTAGGTGTATATGTTTAGTCCATTTGTTGTAGAAATACCGAGAAACGTGTATAAGAATTTGACCGTTAATTCAAACCCTAAATTAAACGCTTACGTTCGTTAAACTGAGCAACATTAGTTCAGTTAAATTTTAAAATAATTAGTTTTATTGTTTCTATTAGGTACAGTCGAGTTCATATCTTGTGAGCAAAAATTGGATCAAAAATATCTCAACACGCTTCTACGTCGTTGACAATAGAGTCGTGTCGTGTTCAGATATTTTTGATCAAATTTTTGTTCAGAAGTTTATGAACTCGACTGTACACTGTAAATTTTATACGATGAAGCAATGTAAAGCAACATTTTTGACAATTGTATCATGACAGGCGACGTCAATTTGGGCTCTAGCATGGCGTACATTGATAGTAAGTATAATTAATTTGTATGAAAATGGGAAAATCTAAAAACTCAATTATTTTTGAAAGTCGCTGAACTAATATTAAAGTTTGACGAGTACAGTCGAGTTCATAAACTTGCGAGCGAAAATTTGATCACAATATGTGAACACGCTTTTACGCTGTTACAATAGAGTCGTGTTCAGATATTTTTGATCACAAGTTTATGAACTCGGCGTTAAACTATTTTCTCCTGTTAAAAAAAATCAAAATAATTTATTTTCGGATAACTGAGTAGATCCAAGTATTGTTAGTTTATACAATATTCTTATGAGATCATGGTAGTAAGCTGATAAGATACTATTTACATTACATTAAATCAAATTACCTACATTAATTTCCATGACATTCATATACAACTAATTAATTAACTTCAGTTTCATTTCAAATTAATACATCAAATCCAATTAAATTAAACTGTCTATCTATGTCAAACCAAATAAATTCAAATTAATTAAACCTTATCAAAGAGCCAACCGGTATATACAGGTTTTTCATATTGCCTGTATCGGCAAGTATATTGCACCATAACCAACGAAGTGCTCTTGGCTCCCATAATACTAAAGCGATGACACACAACCGATATTATGATTCAACGCTTCATTTCTGTTGTATATTTAGCCGATGTAAAAATATACATACAATTGTTATTGGCCGACGTTACCTCAGATTTATTTTTACGTCTACGAAATGCGTTTCCTTTCAATCTTCGCTTTATTTTTGGTGTGTGCAGTGGTCGAGTGATGCACTGCGTATCACGAAATGGAAAATGTCCCAAGATTGTGTAATCTTTATATCCTCTATACCAGTGTTTTTCAAACTTTTTCAGGAGGCAACCCCCCTTGGTTGTAAAAATATTTGGCGACCCCCTGCCTACCTCCACTTACAGTTATTTCTATTGTACTACGTTGATAAATTGATAATAAGTACAAAATTGTTGTAAAAATATTTGGCGACCCCCTGCCTACCTCCACTTACAGTTATTTCTATTGTACTACGTTGATAAATTGATAATAAGTACAACATTTTTTAAATCATACACAATAACGGTGAGAGTATTTTAAAGATACCGCGACCCTACATGGGCATCCGAGACCAGGGGGGTCACGACCCACAGTTTGAAGAACACTGCTCTATACTTAAATATATAAAAGTATTCCTATTTTCCTTGGTCACGCCATAATTTGAGAACGACTAAAAAATTCAAAAAACATTTGTTTTAAGGTACCTCCCATAGACGTAAAATGGGGGTGATTTTTTCTCATCCAATCTTATAGTGTAGGGTGTCGTTGGATAGGTCTTTTAAAACCATTAGGGGGTTGCTAAAACCATTTTTCGATTCAGTGATTTATTTGTAAAATATTCAACTTCAAAATGCAAATTTTCATTAAAATCGAGCGTCCCCCCCCCCCTCTAAAATCTAAACCGGTGGGTGGAAAAATTTGAAAAAAATCAGGATGGTAGTAAATATATCAAACTTACATGGAAAACTAAAACGGTTATGTTTTCTTGAGAATTATTAGTAGTTTAAGAGTAAATAGCAGCCTAAGGTATAAAATATACCTAAACTTGGAATATTCCGTACAAAATACGAAATCCTTAGAAAAATATTACTTATTTTTTTCGTAATGGCTATGGACAACACGCTCTTGGCCGGTTCTATATCTTTGTTGTGTTATTGCTTATTGTAGGTACAAATTTCTGTCAGAATAAGTTGTTCTTCGACACAATGTATTATTGCATGCAGATCTTTTCGCCGAGACACATTTAGTCGGTGTTAGACTTTTATATTCTTTAAAAACGAATAACGTTTGTGTTTATTAACGGTTTTAAAGAAAACAGAAGTCTATAGCGAATAATTATTGGAGTAGACACATTAACTTATACAGGGTTATTTGTAATGCACTAGCATCCCCTCAACCCCAAACTCCCACCACTCAAACAAATGTCTCTTGTTTTACGGCTCCATTTAAAGGGGATCCCATGCCCCAATGACCTTCGATCTGAATTCCTTAGTTTTCTAATGTTTTTTGTAGCTTATTATATTATATTAAAACAACGGCTTTAAGCAATATAGTATCCCATATTTACTTCAAAGTTCATTGTCTTCGAGATATTTGGCATCAAAGTTGAACAATTTAGGCCAAAAAACTGGTTTTCAGGCCATAACTTTTGTTTGAATGAGTTTCAAATGAAAACCCTCGACCAGTTTTTAGAGACGTCAAAGACGAACCCAAATATGTAGACTTCGAATATGTTAGATCTTTCACGTCAATAGAGATACGAAATAAGTGTTTTTTCAGGCAATGTTTAAAAAAATCATACTCAATTAAGTATTAACTTTTTTCAAATTCCGGTAGACAAAAATGGAGATAAAAGATTGGCAAGCCGATAGCCGTTTGACTTATAATTCTATCTGTAGTGCAAAAGTAGGAGATACGATTCAAAACTTGTCAAAAATCGAAGAAAACCTCGGGTAGCCCCTTAAAAAGTCGTAAAACAAAAAACATTTGTTTAAGTGGCAGGAGTTCAGGGTTAAAAGGATGCCAGTGAATTACAAATAATCCTAGAAGAGTTCTATCAGACCACTTTTTTAATTTTAATTCAATTTTGATGGAATAATCGAGAAAAACTAAGAAAAATGCGACGTTGCCAGCTCAGCAGGTATAAACGCTCTTAAACATCACAAATCAATACCTACAGTAAGCTGAGCTGCAGTTTTCAAAAAATAAACCAATCCAAGTGTTGTTGACTTGTAAATTACGAAGCAATTTTTAAATCCCGTACTTAATGCCGCTTTAGTCAGAAATAACGGGAATGAATGTATTTAAGCGGTAATAAATGCACCAATAACGTTGTATTCGCCACTTGGCAGCCAGTAGGTGGCCGGTATTTTGAGTTGGAAACAGAAAAACAAGCAAGCATCGCCCACGGCCGCGCTGAGTAACCTGGCATTCCTTCTATATAGGCTACCAATACTAAACACCTAACCGACATTAAAAATAGGCGTTACCTGCTGTGTAATATACAATTTGTAACATTATTGTGGGTGGTCTGGACACCTGTTGCTGGGTGACATATCAGGACGTCCGAGCAGACAATTAGCGGGAACGGCTTTGTTTTAAAACTTCAACAGTTGTGTCGTATCCGACGTATTATTCCAGATAATTTGTGTGTTATATAGAACTAATACAAACAGGAATAGAAACGTTGACGCCTGTATTTACTCCTACAATATGTATGTGTGTAATGTACCTACAAAATAAGAAAACCAACCATACACATTAATAAAAAAATAGTCTTATAATATTTTGTTTTTATTTAGACCAATTTAGACGTTAAATGGGTACCGGCAACAGAAAACTTAACAGGGAACAAAAACTCAAGAACGAAAATTACCACGAGTATAGAAAGCATTCGATCAATCCAAACGTCAGGCCATACTACGAAGTGCAAATTCGAACTTCGTAACTTGCCATCCCGCTGACGCTTTAGTACACTACTGTAGAGGCCGGGAAGTATAGACGACCGAGCGTACCGAGGCCGGATAGGGATGCGAGGCCGGCAACCCCAGGTTCCGGCGAGGCTTGTATAGTGCTTTTCTCAAAAATGTCCGTAAAAGTTGACATTATTCTTTACATATCAGAAGGTGAAGTGCATAGTTTATGGTCAGCGAAAAAGTAAAAAGTTGAAAAGATTGCAGGCGCAGTCAATTCAGTAAATTTTTTTAAAGTTTAAAAGGCCATGGAAATGTTGGCACAAGTCGTATACAGCCAAGTCTAATGGTGGTATCAGATATTTAGTTGGAATTTCGGACTTTTTCTATTGGGTCTGAAATAGCTTGTGGTGTTTTCGGTGGAAAAATACACCTGCAGTTTATTTTTAATGAAAAAAGGCGGGAAAGCATAAGAATAAATAAAAGATATAAATTAAATTTTATAATATATTTTGAGAAAAAGTTTATTCTATTTCAGAATTATTCACCATTTTTGAGAAAAGCTTTATATTAGTCTCGGCTGGAATAGCAATTGCTGGCTTCGTATTAGTTAAACGGACTCGCAAGCTCGTCCGTTTAATACTCATACTCAGCCAGCAATTGCCTACTTCCAGGCCACGACAATAATCTACTATTTCTCAAACATTACATGAAATAAAATAAAAAAACAAGAAATGAAGCTGACGGGTCGCGGTGTTGTGTACGCGCGTGTCGCGCTGGGCTGCTGGCGGCGGGCGGCTGCGGGCGGTGGTGCTGGGGTGTCGCAGAGCGCGCTGTTGAAACAAAAGACGGTCGCATTGCCGGCCAGCGGCCTGCAAGGTTGTATGAAATCTCTTTTCAGGCCGGTAGAGTGACCGCGCGCACGCAGGCGAGCCGCAGCGCCTGCAGCGCGATACTTCTCAGCCTATTATTTGTAACACAACGTCAATATTTCATGTCATGTTTGAGAAAAAGTTATTTAATACCTACGAGAGTCAGAGGGACAATACCAATACGATACGAATTTCGATTTTAGCCCCCCAGATGCCGAATGAAGTGACAATTGGAGATGTCATGGTGGCCCTGTGGCAACGGATATTGCTCGGTTGATTGTTAAGCTTTGATAACGAACTCTTTGAGAGTTCGAAACAGCATTTGGTGTTGATGCTTGTTGAGTCTGTGTGACATATGGACGTCTTATTTGACGTGGAAGAGAAAGGCGGATTCATGGGTCACAAGCTTAGACTACCCCGACATTGTCATTTGAAAGTTCAATATCTGAAAAACTATTGAACCGATTTTCATGAAATATAGCGGAGAACCAGCGCAATAAAACTCGCTTTCACGTTAAATAAACCGCGTCGAAATAGATTCATTACATGCAGACAGACAGACAGAACTGACATTGGCGTCAAACAACCTTCTTTTTGCATTTTGGGTTAAAATTAAGATAAGGAATCAACGATGTAGCCGCAGCTTAGGATGGAAGCTGTAACTCGATGCGATATCTGGGCCTGGAGTGGTTTTAATATAGCCCAGTTCTTATTAATACGCTGCCCACGTAGTAACACGCATCGCACGGCTACCTGTGCAACTCTAAAATAGCCCACGTAAACATCTCCAGTTACTCAACTATTGTGAAGAGCTATGACCAATTTTTTGCATATTTTGGCACCGATGTGGGACAGTCAGAGCTTTTATGACTAAATAGAACTAAACATAGAATTATAGTGCGCTTGGCTATGCCTGGGCGGGGGCCAAGTGTCTCGCCGTTTAGTCAGTAATCGAAGATGTTTACGATGCAACAATCAGGGGCTGTTTCACCATCCATTGATTAGTGTTAACTGGCGGTTAAATGTGATGCCGTCTCCATCTATTCGAACAAAACAAATAGAGACGGCATCACATTTAACCGTCAGTTAACACTAATCAATGGATGGTGGCCCCTTAATGAATTAGTCGTTAATTTAGATATTTATGATCCGCCCTACGAAAGCTAGCTAGCTTCTAGCTGGAAAGATATGCAAGTTGAAATGGCAACGGTTCGAACGGCTCGAAGGACAGATACCGTTGGGGGAGATAACTCCTCGAGTAGCAACCACGAACCGGAAGACGAATTGTTTGGCAGGCCTGCCACAAGATGGACAGGGGCCAATCAACTATTTTACCGACACTTTGGGCGTCTCATGCGTTACCAAAATTGTCTCTGGCGTTACAAAAAAATCGTACTTCCAACAAGATATTTCACGGTTTAATAGGTTGCACTTGCGTAGGATGGCATGTATTCATATACACCATCTATTAAATTACAGAAAAAACATGTTTACTTACAAAAATCTGCAATTGTTTGAAAAATGTTGCGGACAAATTAGTGTCGGTAAAAAAGTTGATTGGCCCACAGACGATATCTTGAGAGTTGTGGGCAACCGGTAGATGTAAGAGGTGAGTTGTCATTCATTGTGGCGTTCTAAAGGGGAGGCCTTTGTTCAGCAGTGGACGTCTTCCGGCGGGTGATGATGAAAATGATTCGCCCTACGATTGTTTTAAAAAATTATTATGTTTAATACGAGTACGTAGGCCGTTTGGTCGTTCCAGGTTACTAGAGGGACGTGGTTCAGAGAGATCTTTTGGATCTCGGGGTTGAAGGCTGGCAAGAGCTGGCCCAAGATCGTAAAGAATGACGTAGTCTGATCGTAAAAAGAAGAAAACAAGTCTAGTGGTCTAGAAAATTCAGCTTTAATGAGTCCATGTTCATAATTCTTTATTTATTGCCCGGGTGACATATAATATTTTTCATCACATTTGTGAGTAAATATATAAAATTATAAGACAAAAATATACCATCTTGCTCACTAATCCTGCCGTGAAGCAGCAGTGCTTGCACCGTCGTGTTTCGGCGTGGAGAGTAAGACAGCCGGTGAAATTACTGGCACTTAAGGTATTCCATCTTAGGCCTCTAGGTTGGCAACGCATCTGCAATACCCCTGGTGTTGCAGATGTTTATGGGCGGTGGTGATCTCTTATAATCGGGAGACCCACTTGCTCGTTTGCCATCCAGTCGAATAAAAAAAAATTATTTTCGCGATAATTCTCAATTACCGTTTGTTTTTAACGAATAGCGGAATAAAAATGTTTTTCGCGCCGTAGGCCGTATTTTCTCTATCTAGCCTCGTCTTATGTCGTGTGACAGAAAGAAGTGGTGAAAATGATTGTGATTTCAAGTGCGTTAGACAATAAGGATTCAGAAGCCGTTTTGCCTAAAGTTTCTGACGTTCACGATCGCAATCAAATGACATCATCATCATCATCATCATGTCGGCCGAAAGACGTCCACTGCTGGACATAGGCCTCCCCCAAGGCTCTCCACTCAGACCGGTCTTGTGCTTTTCGCATCCACCGCGATCCCGCGATCTTAACCAGATCGTCGGTCCATCTTGTTGGAGGCCTACCGACAGCTCGTCTCCCGGTCCGCGGACGCCATTCGAGAACCTTTTGACCCCATCGGCCATCAGTCCTGCGAGCAATGTGCCCCGCCCATTGCCACTTCAGTTTCGCAATTCTTCGAGCTATGTCGGTAACCTTAGTTCTATTGCGGACAAATGACATATTTTCGCATATAAAAACTGTCATTTGAATGCGATCCCGATCGTCAGAAACGTTAGGCATATCGGCCTCAGGTTGGAACCTTTTAATATAATAATCAATTTCAATATCATTTCTTGACGGGAGCGCCAAAGTTCGCATACTCTTCGCTAGTCATACCGTGATTTAAGTCCGAATCATCAAAACTTAGTTTTCTGAAAATTTTAAATGGTCATCCTATAGAAAACTATAGGTTAGGTTAGGTTTGTTTTATAACAATTCTGAAAACTTTTTGGATTCGGAGAAAAAAGAGTTATGACAAACGATCGTTCTGACAAACATTACATTCGGACTGCCAATAAGTATGCGAGCCGATATAGACCCTTTCTTGACACATAAATGTCAACATGACATTACTAGCACAAAGGTTCCAAGTACATGAATCAGTTTGTTCGACTGTACTACAAAATAAAAAAAGTCTACGCCCTTAGGCGCAAGAAAAGTCCTTTAGCGCTTCTTACGAGCAAGTGAGATGAAAATTTGATTGTGAACGATACATTAGAGCAGGGTTTCTCAAACTTTTGGCTCCACGTACCCCTGTTAAAGTTTCTAGACGACAGCGAACCCCTACCTCCCCCCCCCCAAAGTATATATTATTTTTTGTCATAAAAGGTAACAAATATAGGTAAGAATCGTCTTGCCAACTAAAATACAACTGAAACAAACAACAATAAATAACAAACAAATAAGTGTCAAATTTGGAGTTGAAATAAAAAATACAAAAAGACTCCAATAACCAATCTTAATCATCTTGCCAGTCTTGCAGCCACCATTACGTAAACTTTGTCGCGAACCCCCTGACGTCGAATAGCGGTACCCCACTTTGAGTAACCCTGCATTAGAGAGTCACCCAGTAGAACCCTGGAATATTCGATGTCATTTAACCAATTATTTTGAACAATAACTTTTGAAATTACGACTAGGTGTTAATGGGGTATGCAGTCACCAGTTTGGGACACAAGAGCACGACCTCGAAACGTGTCGTAAGTGACAAAAATAGGTCAAAAACTCATCTACTCGTACAAAGGATTCATTGTTTGACTGAGTGTGCTTACAAAAATACGACGGTGAGGTAGTATGTAGACATAAAATACATTATAAATTAATACTAATCGCATAACAGAAACTGTACATACTCGTAACAAAGTTCTTATTTGAGGGCTATCGCGTATGAATTCGCCGCTAGAGGCGCTAGTGTAGCGTGAGGTCTCCGAAATGTCAAATCTCATAGTTTTTGGGTGAGCTACGCGGGTTTATTTATAATTAGAATAATTTTGTGAATATTTTGCATTACCTGAAATTAATTATGCCAATTATGCATTACGGGGCAATGAATGTCTGTGTTTTGAGACAGTTTTGTCTTTCGGAAACCTTTGTCCTCCCTTTTTTCCGAACAAAACAGGGACTATGCAACACTGTGGCATGCTCGATATTTATATGGTACGGTTTTAAGGTGTATTAAATATGATTTTAATCTAAACTTTGTTTTCACGCCCGTAATAACAGACTTTGATAGCAAACCTCACGCAACAGTGGCGCCATCTAGAAAGACAAAAAAACGATAGCCGTCATTAGCTTCAGTACCATAGTAAGTACAGCCGTTTTTTACATTTGACACTAAATAAAGTTTCATATTAATGGATATGAAAATAATACAATGCCGTCGTATTCTGTTTGAGATCCGACTTTTCCCGATGGAAACATCTACATTATGTGCTATACAGGATGACCCATTTAGATCGGTCAGTATGGGAAAGTCTGAAACTATAAGACATACGAAGATCTGTTCTTAGGAACCATTGTCATCAACTACCTATGTCATCGATTTTATTAACAAGAAAAACTGCATTCATACATTTAAAAAAACTTGCACTCAGACCGGGAATCGAACCGGGACGTTTTGAAAAATAAAACTTACATTATTCAAAATATGCAATACAATGCGTTTTATTCATTCTAGATATCGTATTTCATAGTAACATTTATTGCTAATGACCTACACTACCGTACCGATATCCAAATAGAAATAATGTAGGTAAGTTTTATTTTTCAAAATGACCGGGTTCGATTCCCGAACTGAGTACATGTTTTTTTTAATGTATGATTGCACTTTTTCTTGTTAATAAAATCGATGACATAGGTAGTCCCTAAGAACAGATCTTCGTATGACTTATAGTTTCAGACTTTACCATACTGACCGATCTAAATGGACATCCTGTATCCGTACTAAATGTCAGCTCAATCGGATACCTCGAAGCAGTCGAAAAATATTTTGAAATAAAACCACGACTTACAAAGCTAAACTCAGTGGCACAAAATTGGGCCCACTCTTCATACAACATTACCTATAACTGCATAGGTACAGTCACCAGCATTAATATCTGACACAGCGGAGAATATCTGACACGTCCTTCCGACCCTAGAAATAGAGTCGTATCAGATATTTATGCACGCTTGTTGTATCAGATATTGGTGCTGGTGACAGTACTTTGAGGGCCAGATTTTTGCCGTTCAGCGCAGAACAAACTTTGAAGGTCAAAAAAATGGCTTATAAAAATGTTCCAAAGGCTGGTAGCGTTTCCTCGAAGTTCAATCAAAACTTGTGGTGGGTCTTGCGAGGTGTCCGTAATAAAAGCTAGTGGGCTAGAGAACGGAAGTATGAAACCACATACGTCACTACTTTGAAAAAATCTCGTATCTAAACTCAATATGTCAACAAAATTGCACCTTGACGTAATGTTCATAAAGTTCACTCTGAAAAATTATCTATTTTAAAGTACGAGTTGTTTAAAGTAGTGACGATATGTATAATTGTCTACATAATAACATAATAAGAGGCGACAAAGGATATTATAGATTACGGTATACCGTAGGCGACAGGCTATCAATCCGTACCGTTACGTTACGGTACTATTGTACCGTTTTTATCAAACATAAAACCTAAAATTGCTAAAAGTGGTTCCGAAGCGGTAACGTTTCGTGTGCTCTGCCTACCCCATTTCGGAATACAGGCGTGATGTTTGTGTGTGTGTGTGTGTGTGTGTGTGTGTGTGTCTACATAATTTTAGTTGGAAATAAACGTTGGTGTTGCACCACATCCGACGTGTTTTGGGAAGACATCCGGGAAGATACTGTCAGAGGCAGAAAGTCGGCAGCAGAAGTGGCATTTTCAGCGTCATCTGCAGCTATCCGATTAGGTGGAAATCAAACACGGTCAGTTTAAATTATAAAATAAGTTTCTATTAAAAAAAATCGAGCTTTTTTTGCTGACTGTACTTTTTGTTGACTTCGATTTAAGTGGGTCCAAATGAACTTGCAAGATTGGACCCAAGAACAGCATAATGTAATACTGGGCAAGTTAAATATAACCTAGCCAACAAAAAGTTAGAAAACTCCGACCTTGTCACTTCAAAGTTCAACTTGATTTCAAATAAACAAAACCGCATTCAAATCGGTCCACCCGTTCAAGAGCTACGGTGCCACAGACAGACACATAGCGGTCAAACTTATAACACCCCTCTTTTTGCGTCGGGGGTTAAAAAGCTTGTAACTACAAATCTTTCATTAGTCTGACCTCTGTTAAGTAACTCAAAGTCGGGCCTCATTCGAAATCATAATCAGCTCAAAAATTCCTAGTAATGGCCTAATGGGTCTCGACAGGAACCGGAAGACCCAGCGTTGGCAGGCCTCCCACTAGGTGGACTGACGACATCGTGAGAACTGCGGGCAACCGGTGGATGTAAGTGGCGAGATGTCATTCATTGTGGCTTTCTGAGGGGAGCCCTTTGTTCAGCATCAGTAGCTTCCGGCTGATGATAATGAGATGATCGGCCTCGACTATGGAACTTTATTTAACAGAGTTCTGACTTGTTTCTCCTTTTTAGGGTTCCGGAGCCAAAATGGCAAAAACGGAACCCTTATAATTTCGCCATGTCTGTCTGTCTGTCTGTCCGTCCGTCCGCGGCTTTGCTCAGGGACTATCAATGCTAGAAAGCTGTAATTTTTCACGTATATATATTAAAACTATGCCGACAAAATTGTACAATAAAAATTTGAAAAAAAATTTTTTTCAGGGTTGCTCCCTTAGACGTAAAGTGGGGGTGTTTTTTTTTCATCCAACCCTATAGTGTATCGTTGGATAGGCCTTTTAAAACCATTAGGGGTTTGCTAAGACGATTTTTCGATTCAGTGATTTGTTTGCGAAATATTAACTTTAAAGTGCAAATTTTCATGAAAATCGAGCGTCCCCCCGCTCTAAAATCTAAAGCGGTGGGTGGAAAAATTTGAAAAAATTCAGGATGGTAGTTAGTATATCAAATTTTCAAGGAAAACTATAACGGCTAAGTTCGCTTGAGAATTATTAGTAGTTTGAGAGTAAATAGCAGCCTAAGGTATAAAATATACCTAAACTTGGAAGATTCCGTATAAAATACGAAATCCTTAGAAAAATATTACTCAATTTTATCGTAATGGCTACGGAACCCTATTTTGGGCGTGTCCGACACGCTCTTGGCCGGTTTTTTAGTTTTATATTTAAAGTTAGCGCCATCTATTTCGAAAGGAAATAGACGCGATAGTACCTATTTATATTCTTGTTATTTTATTATTAAAATAAACGTGTCAGTTCTGTGATACAACCGAATGCATTATTAATTTGTATCTTAACTTGGTTGCTAATTAAACACCAAGGCCATTCCACAAAATGTATCACATGTTGTTATTGTAAAATAAAAATAACGTGAAACCGATCTCGCACGATCGTATGTTATCCTCCGTATTACATGATTCTATGTTTGTATTTCAAAACTGTCGCATTTCAACCCTGTGTTAAAGGATCTAGGTGCAATTTCGAATGCGTTTATGACTGTGTCTTAAGGCCTTAAGGTATCTGGGGAGCGATTGGCCGCTGCAAATAAACAAGTAATAAATGCATTTGCCGGTTCTTTCGCTTAGTAAGTGATGACGAACTTGCAGAAATTTATGTTTTAAGGGGCTACTAAACGGGCTACATTTTCACTGCAATTTGTGGCATCTTGCTCTTGCGTACGGTGTCAGAGAAGGACGGCCGTAGTTGCCGGCCACAAATTACAGTAAAATATGACCCGTTTAGAAGCCCCTTTAGAGAGAGAAAGAGAGAGAGAGACATTCATTTACACACATTCTAGAAGAAGAGAAAACAATAATAAATATCAAATAATGTAAGTCCTCACTCAGCATAATGTCGCGGCAATACTCAACGCTGTTTTTCAATGGAACCCATTTAAAACTAAACTCATAGAAATATACACACATGCTTTTAGCTGGTTTAAATATTAATAAAGGGCGAAGTCCCGTACAAATTTAATGAACCAGCAACAACAAGTGATTCATAGATTTTTTATGAAAAACAGAGTTATTTTTGCGGTCGTTAGTGTTCCTAGTGTCGTCACTTATACTTGGTTTGAATAGGTATTTAACTAAATGTAAACAAAACGTCAATTGTTGTCTTAAATATTGAAATTCCCCCAATTAACTATATAAACATTTACATTTCCGTATTGAAATACACTAGTCTAGTTTGTAATACAATGTATAAGTAAAATGTTTAAAATCCTTTAATGTACTAAATCTGGCAGCTGAAGTTTGTTTACATTTAGTTAAATACATATCCAAACCAAGTTTAGTGTAGTGGGAGCACGAAGTAAAATGCTCCTTTCTTGTAGGTGTGTTGGAAAAAAGTTCAAAAAAACGTC
Source organism: Choristoneura fumiferana (assembly GCF_025370935.1). NCBI lineage: Eukaryota > Metazoa > Arthropoda > Insecta > Lepidoptera > Tortricidae > Choristoneura > Choristoneura fumiferana. Next base: position 39,198,976 of record NC_133472.1, read on the forward strand.
ATTTATAAACATTGGCCTATGGATGGAAATTCTATTCTCGCCCACATGCAACACTAACGAAGTGTCCGGTATGGACTGGGAGCTTACGGCAAAAAACGTCATTGAATAAATTGTGGGATTGATTTGGTTTCACAGTATTCATCTAATCAGGAACTAAACGCACTTTACTTCAGTGCCCATTAGTCAAAGGAGCAATGAGCACGTGTTGGATTTCTGACAATATTATTTTAAATCCGACCGGTTCATATAAATAATTATCAAAATTCAGATTGAAAGTTTAACGCTGTAGACAGTGGCGTAGCTACCAAGGGGCTAGGCGGGGCAGTGCCCCGGGGCCCTGAAGCTCAGGGGGCCCTCGAAATTCTGCTTTATAGCTGATGATAAAGTTGCTTAGCATTTTTAAAGTATTTGTTTGTATATAATTATAATGATTTTACTTCAAAAAACCTTACCAGTTTTGAAAGCAGTGGGCCCCATTTTTTTATTTGCCCCAGGGCCCTAAGATACCTAGCTACGCCACTGGCTGTAGAGCAAATGTAGAGTACTTAACTATTTTAACTTTGATGTACGTGTGATTTAGTTGAAAAACTGTTAGTTAAATTTTACATGAATTTACATGTCATTCAAAAGTGTTATAAATGTTTTACGATGCACTCTCCATAAAATAATCTAGTAAGTAAGTATCTTTTAATATTTTATTTATTATAACTTCGTCAGAAAAGAACAAAATGACACCCGATTTTGTGACCAGAGGCCTTATTTTCTAACACACTTGGAATCACAATCACAGTCGTTTTCACCACTTCTTTCTTTACACGATATACGACGAGGTTAGAAAGAAATAAGGAATGCGATCGCGAACGTCAACGTGTCAGACAATAAGGAGTGTCAGCTCCCTTATCACTATTCCGATATCGCATACAATAGCGTAGATGTAATCAACTTTGAAGCGTTGCTAGCGAGCAACCCGTCAAGAGCAGCAGGGCTACTACGAAACTCGAAACTCGAGGTTCGTGTCGTGCGGTCCCTCTCGCTCTCGTTTTAAATTGTATAAGTGTCAGAGGGACCGCACGACACAAACTTCGAGTTTCGTAGTAGCCCTGCAGACGAGCGGATGTAGCCACAAACTACTGACGTTTAACGCAGAAATAACAGCATGGGCATGGATTGTAGAGGAAAGATAAACTTAAGGAGAAAAAAAAATTAAAAAAAATATCATGGGACATTTGACACCAATTGCCTAGTCCCAAATTAAGCAAAGCTTGTACCATGGATGGATACTAGGCAACGGATAAACATACTTATATACATATTAAATATCCAAGACCCTTGTCACAAACATTCGCAGTATTCATTCAAATATCTGCCCCGGCCGGGAATCGAACCCGAGCTCTCAAGCTTCGTAGTCAGGTACTCAAACCACTAGGCCATCCGGTCATCAAGCTGCAAAAGTACAAAAAAAATGCTTCTTCTTGTCATTAGTTCTATAGAAAGCCTTTATACCTAATAAATATAGTATATATAATGGTAAAACAGAGGTAACTCCTTTCCCGCCTTGTCTCCATCCCGTCTAAATATTTTTCGACACCATATTCCAGTAACTTCCTATCCTCTTCACCGATCCTCGGGTTTCACGTCATCAGTAGCATGCCAAGGTAACATCTGTACCACTACCATGAGTTTACAGTGACCGTACTCGATAGCGACGGCGTAAATTATTTGTATTGAGAATACGGTATTTGACTATTTTGTCTATGTTTTATAAATTAAAACTACACAATGCTTGTTATCGAATAGAAAATCAATTTTTAAGCTACCCTTACAAATAACAAAGTTATAAGGGTTTGAAATTCAAGATTAGACAGAGAAAGACATACTGGCATGTGACGTCACACGCAAGTAGCGCCATATTTGCTGCATAGAGAAAAGCGTTCTCAAAAAAACACTATAAATCCAATTTTCAACCGATTTAAATTTTCTCTTCGCTAAACACTATCTGTATATCTATATTTTCATAATAATACTAAGATATGGCAAAATCAGGAGTTGTCAAATACCGTATTGTACATCTCTATCGAGTACGGTCACTGTAAACTCATGGTAGTGGTACGGAATCCAAAATTACGTCTGTTAACTACATCGGCTTGCGTAACCGTTCGCCAGTAAATAGAGTTTTCCTTGCTAACGAGGATTATCCGCTTTCCCTTGACGTAAAGGAATAAACCAGTAGAGTGCAAAAGCCCAAGTTGTCTGAAAATTTTTACTAATTGCTGCGGAGATTGCTGTACTCTGATTGGAAGGATAATAGATGACTTTTGTCATATTTCCCGGTTTTAGACCACTTCTTTTACAGTCAAATATCTATTGGTATGCGAAAAAAGAACGCTCTACATAACATGATAAGTTTACGACAATGTAATTTAAAGTCTAATGTATCGTTTATAATATATATAAGTGAGAAGTCACTAGTTATGATTAGTCAGTTAGCGGTCAGTCTTTGTATGGGGCCAACCCCGGTTTGGTCGGGGTTCGGACACGCGAAGTAGATGCATTGCGTAATCTAGTGTAATGTATAACTGTGGCAAAACCGCCTCACTAAGTATTTTCCCAAGAAAGTCTTGATGAAGGTACACTGCTGGTGGCCCACTCCGAAATTCGAAAATCGAAATTCGTATCGCACCGTCCCTCTCACTCTCGTATTAAATAGTATAAGTGTCCGAGGGACGGAACTCATCCGAACTTAGGACAAATAGAAGAATAGTCTATTGGTAAATTCCACTACGCTCTTAGCATTAACAACAATGATTTCAACGTTTCGCCATAGATTAGGATAGCTCTTGGCTCTCTTGGCGGCTGTTCAAACTATTTTGCGCTGTTGAAGTAGTCCACTAAAATTATTTTAATACCTCGTCACTTGCTCATTGCGTGTGAACTACATTGAGTGTATTGTTAGGGAACCTCGGCAAAGTTCCTTTGGTTTTGGAGCAATGAATTATAAATTAGCTGGAGATATGTGTACAGTTGTTGCACAGTAATTAACCGTCTGAGCAATTTGTCAGAGTTATTTGTTGCGTAAACTTAAGGGTTTTTGGTTTCAACAATATAATTAGCTGTTTATGTATGGCTATAAAATATATAATATATGTTAATTAATGAATCGGTAGATAATATCGGCATAAGCCGAGTTTAGACTTGCAAGAAAATTCGTGCAAGTGCATTACATTGCGGCGCTCGATTGACCACTATACCACTGACCACTGTAGGCCTCGCAATGTAATGCAACTTGCACGATTTTTCTTGCAAGTCTAAACTCGTTTATAGGGATGTCAACAATGATATTGAGTATGTTATAATATCTTAATATTTTGGGTGTGAATTCATAACTAATATCTTGAGATACACGAGTCTAGACGCGAGTCGACCCGACCGACCACGAACGCTGCAATGTGATCGAAACCTCAAGGTAATTTTAGGAATAAATAGAAGGGGGACGTATCTGAATATCGAAAATTAATATATCTAAAGTTAAAAAGTCAACGGTCAACGTCATGAATAAGAGATCACTTTTGTACCTTGTCATTTTAACGTCATGTTTGAAATACCATATGAATATGTGTGCCGACTGAAAGCGACAAGGTACCAAAGTGATCACTTATTTATGACGTTAACTGTACGTGATTAAGTACCGAGATATATTATCCCTATCCATACTAATATTATACGCGTAAATGCGAAAGTTAACTCTGTCAATCTGGTTACCACTTAAAGCATAAACCGTTGAACCAATTAAGAGAAAACTTAGTACATAATGGAGATATTTTGAGACCCTTGGAAGGTATATGGGATAGTATAGTTTTATCCCCAAAATCGCAGTGTCCGTGAAATAGCAATTAACGAAAAGCGGCAACAGTAAAACCCTTTTACAGTCAGCATTTGCTGAGCAGAGGCTTCCTGCGACAGGGTTCTACCGGGTCTTAATTACCGACTTGTCAAGGCATGTTGCCGATAAATAAAACAAGGCTAAAGTATGTTTTAACAATAAAGCCGATGTCATTGAAAGATCACAGGGAAGCACTCCGATCTCTCCCAAATTAGAAGACTGTTTTCGATATGATTACAACATGGCGTCAGCGTTTAGTAGGTCAACGATACTGATGATCTAATAAACATTATTGATACGGTTTGTTGGCATTATAAAGGGCGTCCTTAGCCCACGAATACAACGATACCATTCAGAAAGAAAGAAAAATCATTTATTCACAACAACACGAGACACAACTCAGCAACAAACAAACTGCATGACAAATAGGGATGGGCCGAAGTTCGTTTTACATTCGTTTTTACCGAATTTAGGCAGCATGAGTTGAACTTTGGTATTCGGCCGAAATTCGGTTAAAATTCCAAACATTCAGCACTTGTAAAAAAAACATACTTGTATAAACATACGAAATTCGGCCGATTTTTTATTTTTACCGAATGTTCGGCCGCAGTTCGTATTCGGCTCAAACCACATTCGACCTATCTCTAATGACAAACTATCATGCAGTTTGGCAGATGTATTCTGTAGGTTTGAGAAAATAAATAATAAAAAAAACAATATTTTATACCTTTAAAAGAACAACTTTTGTATATTTATTTATTTACTAGCTGTTGCCCGCGGCTTCGCCCCCGTTGTAATTTTTCCAAATTTTCTTTCATAAAAACCTTCTTCTGACAATAACAAACACAACAAAAAAAGAATTAGCGAAATCGGTCCAGCCATTCCCGAGTTTTGCGCGTAGCAACACATTTTACGATTAATGGTAGGTACGTATGGGATTTACGGGGATGAACAATCGATATGGCTTGGTCTTATGTCTGGAAAAACGTGTGTTTTCGAGTTGTAGCCCGACCGAAGCTCCGGCGCCCTGTTCCTGTTACCTACTTATAACAACATTGGTGTGTATTGTCCCGTAATATTTATTTATTTATTTATATAAACAACACGAACGATGAAGAGAGTGTCATTGCGGTTGTGAATGGGATACTGACTCAGCAAATGTTGAAGCATTTGTTCCAAACTATATGGAACAAGAAATGTTAGGTAGTTTGTTTATGTTTTTTTTGTCCTTTGACATGAAGTTGGTTGTCTTTTATATTTCTATGTAGATACGTTCAATAAACGTGATTTACTTTATAACTAAATTTTCTTTATTTCTTCTGCATATTTAAAGTGCCCGTAGCACATGTCTATAACCAACTATTGTGCAGAACAGCATTTATAACAGCACCCCAGCGCTGATTTTCAGGCTTATCAGCCAGCATCGTTTCCAAATCCACCCTGTTTGCTGTTCCGTTTTCAAATAACCCAGTTCGTTGCTCGGTGCGTTGCCCAGTTCTAGAATCAAGGGCGCATCCTAAGCCTACTATACCTACGGGGCCCTGGGGGGCACACTAAGTTGGGGCCCTTTTGGAAATTAAAGAAACTGAATACGTTTTTTTTGCTCTGAATGTGCTATTTTATTTATTACGCACATGTCAGTATGATTAGCTTCTGGAACTTCTTTTGAGAAAAATTGTCTATACCTATACTATACAGTACCTTAAAAAAAAACTTAAGTGTGAGTATCACTTCTTAAACCCGTGATAAGTGTTTTATTCCAGATATCTATCGACATACCAAATTTCGTCTAAATTTGTGAAGCTATTTTAGGGTGGATGAGTACAAACTTTACTCACAAACATTCGCATTTAATATTAGTAAGATTAAGATACCTATCAAATTTAAATTTATTTTTACAGGAAATATATAATTTATAATATTGCTGGAGGGCTTCATTATCTGCTTTGAATTTGGATAAAACGTATTCACAGACTCCCTTGATGTAAAATCAATGAGTTTGTTTCTTGAGACGGAAGGAGATAATCCGTAATTTGAGAAAATGAGAAAGACGAGTAGGTACTTAGGTAATAAAAGCTTATAGTTAATCTCCGTAAAAAATAGACGGTTATTTGTTAAAACATCGCTAAAACAACACTGGGATAAAATCTTTGTTTGCATTTCTTATACCCGGTAAGGTTATCTCAGTTCATTAACAGAGGCGTCTTTACCTATAGTGCAGGGTTGTGCGTTGCACACGGGCGCAGCGGTATTAGGGGCGCCGGCCGCAGCACTTTGTACCTATTCCATTTTGACCGCGCGCTTCCTAGATGGCGCTAAAGTTATAATTGCACACGGGCGCTACATGGGCTAAAGACGCCGCTGTTCATTAAAGTTTTTTTATGTTAAAGTTAAAATAAAATACCGAAACTAGAATACAGAAAAACCAGGAAGGTAAAGTTGAAGCTATGAATCAAAATCAGCTCGTCATCATCATCATCAGCCAGAAGACGTCCACTGCTGAACAAAGGCTCCCCCTTAGAACGCCACAATGAACCATAACACGTCACTTGCATCCAGCGGTTGCCCGCAACTGTCACGATGTCCTCAGTCCACCTAGCGGGAGGCCTGCCGACGCTTCATCTTCCGGTTCGTGGTCGCCACTCGAGGACTTTTCTCCCCCTGCGGATATCTTTTTTATGGAATAGGGGGAAAACGAGCAAACGCCCGATGGTAAGCGATTACCGTCGTCCATGGACATCTGCAACACCAGAAGAGTCACAAAAGCGTTGCCGGCCTTTTAGGTAGGAGTAGGTACGCTAGTTATCTGAGTTCGGCTTCTTCTGATTTCGAAATTATGTACAAATTTCTTGGGAATATTTCATTACTCAAAGGGCAGGCAACGCATCCGTAATTCAATTTATGATATGGACGTCCACATATCTTGATAATAAGTAGCTTACGTGTTGCTTCACACGTCCAGGTATCGACATTCCAAATTTAATCCTAATCCTTCCAGCCGCTTTAGGACGAAGGAGTGACAAACATGCACACAAACATTCGCATTTATAATACCTAAATAAATAAATATCACGGGACCATTCACACCAATGAGGGCTATCGCGAATGAATTCGCCGCTAGAGGCGCTAGTGTAGCGTGAGGTCTCCGAAATGTCAAATCTCATAGTTTTTGGGTGAGCTACGCGGGTTTATTATAATTAGAATAATTTTGTGAATATTTTGCAATATCTGAAATTAATTATGGCAAATATGCGTTCCGGGGCAATGAATGTCTGTTTTGAGACAGTTTTGTCTTTCGGAAACCTTTGTCCTCCCTTTTTTCCGAACAAAACGGGGACTATGCAACACTGTGGCATGCTCGAAATTTATATGGTACGGTTTTAAGGTGTATTAAATATGATTTTAATCTAAACTTTGTTTTCACGCCCGTAATAACAGACTTTCAAAACGATACTTAAAAACCTCACGCAACAGTGTGCCATCTAGTGAGACAAAAAACGATAGCCCTCATTGACCTAATCCCAAAGTAAGCTTAGCAAAACTTGTGTTATGGGTACTAAACAACGGATAAGTATAATTATATAGATAGGATATTATAATTATAATATTGAGTGACACTCTTTCCCGGCCCGACATGGAAATACCGAACCTGTTTTTCGTGTACACGCCCATAGAAACTGTTAATGATCAAGGATCGGACAGATTAGCATCATTTTTCGGTATAATGTGGAGATGACCCCGAAATTAATAAAATAAACTTTTTGATTTTCATTTCAAATGAAACGACTGTTGTTTAACATCTTACTAAGGTAATTATTTTGAAAGGATGGGTATTTTGTTATCTCCAGGAATGAAATCGTCAAAAAAAAAATTGATTAATTATATCGTATTAATTAATTTTGGAGTCATGTCCACAATGTTGGTTGCGCACATTGGCGCAAATCTGTCCGATACCTGATTATAATTATATAGTGGATCATATCTTAAACGGCACCTTTCTCCCCTTCTTGGCAACTCTCGTACGTCATGAATTTCATTGTGATCTCGCGTTTTATAATATTCGGTTTATCATCAAATTACCGACACTTAAATAATCGAATTTTATTTCAGTAAACGTTTCGAGTATTTTCATTTCATTGACAATTCAGTTCGTGGAATTGTCAATACAAATAATTTCAATTTATATATTTTTAATTGTCCGATGCTTCATTGTACCTATAGATGTATTATTTCACGGAAAACGTTTAGTAATTTATTGTTTATTTATTTTTTTAATAACAAAACTTACTTCACGTAAAATCACTTGAATATGAGTTACTTTGCAATTGACCTAACCTAAACTACCAACGTATCTCGTATCAGTTCAATTGTGTGAGGGTCACAGTTCTAACCTAACCTAACCTGATTTTCTATTAACAGTTTGATTCCGCAAGGGTCGCAGTTCTAACCTACTTTTCTGGTAACAGTTTGATTCTGCAAGGGATTCTGCTTTTCTGGTATCAGTTTGATTTTGCAAGGGTCGCAGTTTTAACTTAACCTAACCTGCTTTTCTGGTATCAGTTCGATTGTGCGAGGGTCAGTTCTAACCTAACCTAACCTACTTTCCTGGTAACAGCTTGATTCTGCAAGGGTCGCAGTTATGACCTAACCTAACCTACTTTTCTGGTAGCAGTTCTAACATCTATCTAAAAATATGAAAAGGTTTCTACCCTAGTATACGGTTCAGTTTCCTCGACTGTACGTGTTGTCGATTAAATTACAATGTGTTATAATAAAACTTCGAATTGTTGTTTAGTAATATGTATGTAACTGTTATGCTGTAATTTTTTATTGACAAATAACACCCCGCTTTTTGCGACGGGGTAAAAATGCTGTCAAATGTGGTAATAACCAGGCCAAAACGACCACTGTTCGCGCCGAACACTGGGCTAGTATTAATGCTCCATTTAATTGATGGATGCTGATAAACTAGAGCACGAGGGAGCTGTTGGCTTGCACAATAATTGCGAGATACGGCCGTATGTTGTGTTTGCTTGTTAGCCTAAATACAAATAATGTCGATTAAAGAGGCATTAAAGGTACCACCACACCGTATCAGTGCCGGATTAGCCCATAAGCAAATTAAGCAATGCTTAGGTCATCATGTCTTGGGGGGCAAAATAAACAGCGCCCAAAAATTTGCTAGCAACTACTGGCCTACACTACACTTACGTATATAAAAAATATAGGTAAATCCAACACAACAACACACGTAAATACAACAACATACAAATGCTCAAAAAACACAATGCTCCTTCAGGCAATCAGTTAAAAGAAGTATTTCCAAATAGGCGCACTTTCTTAGTGTAACCTCTATGAACAATAGGCATCTCTTCTTCAAAGAGACATTATCTCAAAAAAAGCGCTTCCGAATGGGCCAAATCCTCAAAATTGGCACTTTTACACGTCTCTGTCAATTTTATTTTGAACATTTCACAGATATCTGTCACATAAAATATCAGGAATTTGACAGAGAATGGTTAAAAATGTCCTGAGCATAATAATAACAAACAGTTGTCAATTTCGGAGTACAGAAGCAAAAGAGTCGTCGACATACAATGTCACCTTGAAGTCGGTGGTCCACGGTATTTGCGCTTTGGCGGGCGTCCAATCCGATGTAGGTCGGAGACAGAGTCGCCCCTATCCACTAGTCAGGATAACTTGTTTCATTTTCAACAACTTTCTGACGATAGGTACTTATCGGTCTTGATGAAGATCGACCTTTAACCGGATAATAACTCTATTTTATCAGATAAAATAAGTTTCTTAACAAAACTCAAATATGGGTTGCCAAAAAAAAACCTGAACATTTATTAAAATTATAAAAAAATATTATCCCGGCTACCCCACGGGAATGGATAGAATCTTAAACTTTCATACAACGCTAATGAAAAGCACGATGTTATTTTTGGGAAACCTAACCAACAAAAAGTTGAAAAACCCCGACTCTGTCACTTCAAAGTTCAATATCTCAAACACGGCTTTCAAATCGGTCCACCCGTTCAAGAGCTACGGTGCCACAGACAGACACACATAGCGGTCAAACTTATAACACCCCTCTTTTGCGTCGGGGGTTAAAAAAATAGTTGGAATCCACTGCCGTAAAGAGACAAAACTGAGCAATATTACTAAGTTTAAGGAGCAAATACCTCGGTGAACGAATTTTGCTTGGGCTTAAACATGAAAAGACGCGTTCCCTAAGATAAACCTAAGCTAATTTGATTTGTCCCCCCCGGAAACCCTCGCAATTACATCCAAATCGTTACAGTAGTTTCCGTGATCCACGATATAAATAAATACATAAGAATCAGGTTGCTGGACAGAGGCGGTGTCTCCCTTTCCGTGTTGTACTTGGTTCAGCAGATCTCTTTGGACAATGCCGCTGGGGTGATCGGTATATGGGATACTGGGACAAGTTGCTACTTAGACCAGTTGCTTCTTAGACCACGTGCTACTTAGACCAATTGCTAATTTTCTACGTAGACCAGCTGCTTTTGAGACGAAATGATACCAACCCAATGAATTGCTTGTTTAAAGGCATTCGATTTTGAGATATAAATTTTGTATGGAAAACATTGCTATTATCGATTATCTCGTATACGGAACAGGCACAACTCCCGCTTTACGCCTTGCAGTTTGTACGATTCTAATAACATATTTTATAAATCACAAACCAAAGTAACGCGCCACAAAACAGTTTCCACTGTTATTTGTTATCCTAACGCATAATGGTTTACTTCAAGTTTTCGTGTTAAAATCTCTGTTTATTCTTCGTAGGCGTTTCATAGGGTTGTCGCTACACGATTACTACAAAAATATCTAATATGGATACGTTTGTAACGACCCTAGAGTCACCAGAGTCTGACCATCGAGCATCGAGCCCTGCAGGGCTACTACGAAATTCGAAAATCGTGTCGGTCCCTCTGACATACATATACTATTTAATACGAGAGCGAGAGGGACGATACGATATACGGACTTCGATTTTTGAAGTTTGGAGTAAGCTCTGGCTCTGGCACAAGCAATGTAAAGGTTCTGATAAAGCTGAGTATTCACTTGTTAAGAGCATTCTGACGAATGTTACGTTATAGGTAAGAGCTCACAAAATAAACAGGAGCACATTAGCGAGCATTCTAGCGAAAAAAAAATAACAAGGACATATGATCATTTACATGCTTTTGGTGTCATAAGTATTCATAAGTAATAGTTACTGTTTTTAAAAGTTTTTCAATAAAAAGACTCGTCAATATTGTTTACCTTTTTTTTAATGCTAAAAAAACGAAGTATAGAATGGTCATATAAATGTGCGTAGCAATGTTTTGCTACGAACGATATATGCTTGGCTATGTTCGTTACCTATTCAGTTCGACAAATTAAAAAATGGTGAGGTGCTGGATTTTATGTTACAAGTGATTGCTCATGTTCATCAGCACCTTAAAGCAAACTTCATTCTGGTAACCTTAAAAATCAGTTCGACAAGCAGCAATGTAAAAATTTAATTGCGACAAATACAAAGCCTGGTCCTAAGATGCCTGGTCATTCATATTCGCACGAATACGTCAATACTGAAAATGCTAAAAAAATGAGAAAGGAAATAACGGAAGAGGATGAACTATTTCTCATCAATGAAAGTGTAAGGAATCATTTGTATGCTTTGAATTTCTTGAATCAGATTTTGACTATGGCTCAAATCACTGAATGAATTAGACGCAACGTTTTCATGAATAAAGTCTCTGCTGTCTCTTTACTTTACATACATTTTCGTCATTTTCATTTCATTTTGACCAATGAACGAATGTTTGCGCTCTGTGTGGGCCCCCTGTGACAGCTATTTTTTTATCTGTGAAATGTGTTGCCAATTTTTTTAATTTGCCGCCATTTCATGCCGCCACGACTCGCTCAGATTAAGTGCTATGCGTAGGTAGCAAACGCTGATGACGTCATTCGTGTCGTGTTCTACATTGCGCTGTCAAAGTTTGTAAACCTCGGATACCTACGAATAAATCCCTACTATTATAAATGCGAAAGTAACTCTGTCTGTCTGTCTGTCTGTCTGTCTGTCTGTTACGCTTTCACGTCGAAACCACTGAACCGATTTTGATGAAATTTGGTATATAGGTATTTTGAACCCCAAGGATCAACATAGGATACCTTTTATTCCGGTAGAGGGCGCCACCGCGCGATAACCTAGATCCGCGCAGACGAAGTCGCGGGCTTAAGCTAGTATTTAATAAGTCAGGAAGCGTAACTCAGACAGAACAAATTTCGCATAAAATGTGTACTTTAAACCAAAACGACTTAAGATTCAAATAAGAATCATTTTCGAGTTTGCAAATAGACGTGCTTGTTGATTGGTTAAATTTCAGAAACAAAGCAGGGATTGGTTTGCGCGCGTGATGCAATGTCAGATGCACGACGAATGACGCGCAGGACACGGTTTTGAAGCCCCACCTACTAGGACACGCAAGGCCATTTTTCTAGCGCAGTTACAATTCCTGACTTATTATTTATTCGTAGTCGGATGCATAATAACAATTTCCTACTCTCTTCTATTGTACTTCAATCTCCAGGCATCTTATTATGCAACTACTTCTTCTCAACTCTTACAACTATAACTATGATAAGCAGTGACAGGCAAAATAGCCGTGGGTTGTAGCAAGAAATCGCGGCTATGCAATATCCGGGAATAGACAGGAATTAAGAACGCCCCGGTGTTTTTCTGACCGCCAATCTTCACTACTTAGTATTTATTATTATTTTCTTATTGCTAACAATATCTCTCACAGGAGGTAAAATATCGCACGGGCCTAAGCCAAGTGCTTTTTAAATATTTTTTTTATTATTATTATTTTACTCAAAGAGCTTCTCGACATTAAGTCGGTTATTTTTTGGTAGGTACTTGATACGGGCATATGCCAAGTATCAAGTTACCAGTGTGTCAAATGTGTTATGTTATGTATGATTGTGAATTTTGCTGTGTGCGTGTGTTTGTGTGATTGTTTTCTTGGTTGTTGTGCAGAGGTAGAGAAGTTGAATTCAGGAATCGACGCACTATCTTATTATTTCTGTAAGGTTATGTAGGTGTTCTCGTGGAGATCTAGTATTTTAAGTGCTGTGTTAAGTGTTTTTGGAATAATGCCGCTTGAGGAAATAATGATTGGGATGATTACGACGACTTCTTGGTGCCACATCTGTTTGACTTCGTCTGCTAACGGTACCTATGTATTTTTGTATTTTTTCTGTGTGTTTCTGTTTAAGATTGTGTGTGTTGGGAACGGCGATATCTATAAGGTAAGTGGTTTTAGTAGATCTTTGAATGAGTGTAATGTCGGGTCTATTGCTGAGGGAGGATGGTGCGGTCAGTTATTATGTCTCGGTTCCAGTAGAGTTTCGTAGTACTATTTTCCAATACATTCTATATATCGTTACTACTTTGAAAAAATCTCGTATCTAAAATCAATATGTCAACAAAATTGAGCCTTGACACAATGAACATAAAGTTCACTCGGAAAAATTATCGATTTTGAGGTACGAGTTTTTTTTTAAGTAGTGACGATATATGATACGGTATAGTGGATAGAGACCTTAAAAGAGGAACAGAATTTACAAAATTACAAAACTGAATAAAATAATTGCCAACCATAGGTATGTGCTGACATTCCGGGCAAGTGGCATATGTTCCGATATGACGTGGGCGGCAAACAAATATGTACAGAACGCAAAGTAATTCAACAAACAGGCAGTAATCATTAATTATATCACTATTTTTTAGCGAATGTTATTTTTAATTAAATTTTTCTGCGATGACCTTGAAATTATTTTATAAACAAAGTCGAATTCATGTATGCGAACATAGAAACTCTAGATGTTTAAAGTAAGCATTGCATTGGAGCTTCCACTGTTTTTGACTTTTAACCCTTAAATTGACAAAATTGTTAAAGTTGTTGATTCAAACCTCTTCGTTGTCTTATAGTGCAAAATATATACATTAAAAATATACTAAAAGATAGCCTTGAATCATGTCCGCTGTGGCGAACTATCAATTTACCGGTACTTAGGTACTTTTTGTTTGTCCATAGCTTAAACCCCCCCCCCCTTAAAGGTTCGCTTTTGAAATACAAATTTAGATTGTTTGATTTGTCAATACTGTTTGTTTATTTATTTTGTAGGTAGGTACAATAAAGAGTTTACATACATATTATACAACTCTACGTCTTCCTTCTCAGGGCAGATCTTTGCTTGCTCATCTCATTTGTACCTAAAAGGAAGTTGCGAAATCGTTTATCTATTTTAAAATCCATACCTACTAATATTATAAATGCGAAAGTGTGTGTGTCTGTATGTTTGTCTGTCTTTCACGTCGAAACGGAGCGATGGATCGGAAACGGAGCGGAGAAGTTTATGAGCCAGAGAGGGACATAGGCTACTTTTTATCCCGAAAAATGCACAGTTCCCGAGGGAACAGCGCGCGAAAACCGAATTTCACGCGGGCGAACCCGCGGGCAAAAGCTAGTACAGTCGAGTTCATAAACTTGTGAGCAAAAATTTGATCAAAAATATCTGAACACGACTCTATTATTAACCACGTAGAAGCGTGTTCAGATATTTTTGATGGTATACCTTCACTTGATCGAATTTCATTTGCCCGAATTTTATGTGCTATAATATTCAACCGCCATAATATTGTTTCTTATAAATTCATTTTCACTACTCATTGTTTACCATATTAATCAAATGACAGAATCTTTGTTTCCCATAATATTCATTGCAATAATTTCATTTATCATAATCATTGTAAGACATAAGTATCACGTGCCATAATATTATTTGCCATCCATGTAAATGCTGAGTATCGACATTATAATACTGATAAATCCCATACGTCAAACAAGCCTTTGAATTAGGTAAATTTTAATCACATAAATTAGGTTAGGATAGAATTGCGACTTTTGATTTCTGCGAGCGAGCGAAGCGAGCGAGCAAGACGTTTCGGAGCAGAAGCGACTCGGATAGGTTAGGTTAAGAAGGTTATGTTAGGATTTTTTTTATAACAGCCCAGATAATAAAGATAAGATAGATTAGTAATAGAAAAAAGCAATTTTAATCAACCATAATCAAAATAAACACTATTTAGTATGGCGTTTGAATATTCTATTAAATAATATTATTGCACTTAATAATATGGAAAACAATACGTATTGCATTCGTATCATTATGGCATCTAATTTTCGGGAAAATAAGAATATATCAAATATTTTTTTTAGTAAACGAAACATTCGGGCAAATGAAATTATGGCATATAACTTTCGGGCAAACAATAGATAACCATTTTCGATCAAATTTTTGCTCACAAGTTTATGAACTCGACTGTACTAAAATAAAAGTAGTCACGTGACTGACTGACTAACAGACGTCACACAGCCTAACCCAATGGTGTTAGAGACTCCATATTAGATAGACCAATTTTTCATCAAGACCATAGAGGAGATTTTACTAGATTCCCACGGGATAGAACCCAGCCGTTTAAACCATAACTTTCTTTAGGCGCTTTTCACTTGTTTAATGGAATTTCGGATCGGATAGTCTCGGAAATCGATTCTAACGCGATGGTAAGTCCCGTATAATAGGATGTTACCAATGACAGAATATTTAATACCATACCATTATCAAAAAAAAAATAGATAAAATATTTCTAAATACATTAGGATATTTCGCATTTACAGGTGAAGAAACTGAAAGTTGTACGAATGCACTGACATCTATTGAGATCTAGAGGAATCTTTTGTTTATGATCATCAAACGTACGAGCTTCAGTCGCGCCATCGACATCGCGACATCGTCGAGTGCCATCTACTAATACTTCAGCAAAGCGACATCCTAACCACAACACTTCAATCCCGAAACGCGAATACGTACTAGATACTACCAATAGATGGCGCTGTTTTAAAAATGTGAAGATAATGAGTTGAGCAGAGAATTCTATTGTTTCTTTGTCGAAGTTTGTTAATCAACTGATCAATATAAGCAATACTGAACACCGTAATCTGTAATTGAAACAAAACATGTAGAAAAAAATTGGCACCGCTTTATTGGATTCAGATTTATGATTATAGCAGACGGATGCCAAAGGTCGTAACCCAGCAACAACCGTTAATGAAAAGGCATCGATCAAACAGATCAAGATCGCATCCGGGCGCTCGCGCAGAGTTATTCCCAGCGCGCGGCGGAGAGGCGGAGGCGGGGAGTCGCGCCCGCGCTCAGTGTGTCGGCGCGCGCCCGCCGCCATGGGCAACCAACATTCTGCCTCACACCCCGCTTTCAAGCCCCGAAAAAACGTCCACTGGAAGTCCGCAGGTACTCCAACACGACCCCCCCGGCGGCCGGGCTCCGCCGCCGCGCCACCACGCGCACTCAGCAGCCCCTACCCACATTTCTATTTTTATAAACTCTGCGCGCTGCGATTCCTAAAGCGTGGCACAACAAAACAAATCGTAATCGCACCGTCCGGGTTCATGTAACGATTATCACGCGTCTAATTTTGTTGGGAGTTTTATGCCAAACGGGCATGCGCTGATGCGCTGACTGCTCGCCGTGATCTATAGAGAGTTAATCGAGTTTGCGTTGTGGTTTCAGGACGGCCGGCGGCGCCGGGCAAGCCGGATATCATCCCGATACTGTCGGACGATGAGCCGAACGCGATCACGCTGCGCTGGGCGCCGGCGCCGCACGACGGCGGCGCGCCGCTGCAGGGCTACCAAGTGGAGTGCAACCGGCTGGGCTCGCCCGAGTGGGTGCGCACGGCGCCACCCGTCGTACTACGCCCCGAGCTCGTCCTCAGCGGGCTCGACCCGCCGCACCGCTACCAATTCCGCGTCGCCTCTGTCAACGCCGTCGGTCGCTCCGACTACAGCGAACTCTCCGACGTGCTCAACGTCGGCTCTGACCGCGTCCACAACGAACCGCCCTTATTCTACCAACACCTGAGCGACGTAACGACGCTCGAAAACGATAAAACCGAATTCCGCGTCAGCTTCGCAGGCGTACCTGCGCCGACCATATCTTGGTTTAAGGATGACTATGAAATATTTAGCAGCAGGAGAACGGCAATCACGACTAATGAGTCCTCGAGCGTGCTCATCTTCCATCAGACTCTGCCGAGCGACGAGGGCGAGATTAAGTGCACGGCGACAAACCGCGCGGGGCACGCGGTCAGCCGGGCGCGGCTGGCGCTAGAGGCGGCGCCGAAACTGCGCTACCCCCGCCAGTACGAGGATGGATTACTTTACGAAATAAACGAAACTGTATTTCTGAAAACTTCAATAGTCGGCAAGCCGACACCGACCGTGGAGTGGCGTCACGACGGCCAGCCGATCGCGACCGACGATCGGGTGGAGATCACGAACACGCCCAAGTTTTCGATGCTGAAGATACATACCGCGCGGCGGAGCGACCGCGGCGAGTACCAAGTGCACGCGAGTAATAGTATCGGCGAGGACACGGCCGCCTTTCTGGTGACCATCACGGCGCCGCCCGACCCGCCGCGCCGCGTGGCGGTGACACGCCAGGTCGACAAGTCCGTCACGCTCGACTGGGAGCCGCCGGAGGACGACGGCGGCTGCCGAATCGGCAACTACGTCGTTGAATACTACCGCGGCGGTTGGAATGTGTGGCTGAAAGCGACGACGAGCCGCAAAACTAGTGTCACTCTCTTCGACTTGATCGAAGGAAGCGAGTACCGGTTCCGTGTGAAAGCGGAGAGTCCGTACGGCATGAGCGCGCCGAGCGTGGAATCAGCGCCGGTGCGGATCCCAGGTCGGTCTGTGGACATGGAGTTCCTCGCTGTGGAGTCGAGGATCATCAACGAGGCTCTGACGCGGGAGGACGGCGAGCCGGCGTCAGTGTCGCCCGCGCCGCGCCGCAAACGCGCCCAGCCCGCGGCGCCATCACCAGTCCCCAAGCGACGAGCAATGACACCCGAAAAAGACCCCACCGGCAGCAACGAATTTATGCTCGTACTGTACCCCGACAAGAAAGAAAACGACAAAGCAGGTGAGCATAGTTGCAGCTTAATTTCAATAGTTATATATGAAAGCGTTGGCTTTGTGTATACCCTGTTGTACTTGTGAGGACAATGGGAGCATATAACGGGCCACTTGATACGCCCCACGGGTGCACTTACCTTGTTATTTGCTGCCTCCTTCACTGGCGCCCTTAGCTCTCTAGAAAACAGGGTACAGACTCGCACTTCTCCAATATTGAACAAGGTTTATTAACTTGACGTATTATGGAGCAAAGCAATATCCTGCTGAGCGTCGATTTAATATGTCAGGCTAGTTCAGTTTCAAGTTTCATACATCATATTTCGCTCCACTTTGCCAATATTATTGAAAACTAGTGTAAAATGTAAGTTGCCATATTTGTATCGTTAGAACCTAACGCTTTAAGCTGTGTCTATTTTCTCGTTTACTGTCACTTGCTGAACATAATAAATCTCGATTTAGTGTTAAACTTAGTTTAGTAGTGATAAAATGGATAAAACTCAGTTTAACAACGAATGGCTGCTTACTGGAAAAAAACATTTCGATTTAGTTGTCAAACAATGTGTAGGTAAGCTTGGCTGTTCCGGCCTGTCCATACATTTTGACACTAATAAACAAACTTTACCCTAAATCGATTTATATTTTCCAAAGCGGCCATTAAATTTTTTCCTAAGTACTTTTATAATGGAATAAGTTAATCGAACGAAGGGAAACTTAACCAACTAAGTTTATCCCATTGAATACTTTTTTACCTCTACTAGCATTACAAATGAGAAAGTTTCTAAAGACGTCTGTTATTCAATCATGCTATAGCATCTTAACCGATTTAGCTCAAATTTGGTATGGAGATAGTTTAAGTCCCGGGGAAGAACAGAGGATAAATTTTTATCCCGAAAAATTGCACAGATAAACGAATTATTCGCAAAAGTTCGTTTTTATAATTCGTAACTTTCGTAAAGTGTTGCAATAAATAAATACTGAAATAGCGGTCAACACCTAGTAAAATAAAATAATTAAGTAAGGTAATTAATAAACACATCTCAAGTTTATTTAACTTCAGTCAGTCAATGCGAAATCTAATAAGCTTCAGCGAATTAACAATGTCAAATACACTTACCGCTCTATGTATTCTTTTCTTAGTAACATTTATATTATTATTAAAGCTTTATATATCCATACAGTACAATAAGTTTATATATAAATTTTTAAGTGATAAGTAGTTTACTGCGATGGCCCCTATTGGGTAAAAGCCTCCATCTTATTCCACTTTTGTTTGTTATGAGCAGTGCTCATCCAGTTATTTCCAGCTGTTTTTACAATTTCATCAACCCATCTTTTCTTTTGCCGTCCTCTTTGTCTTTTTCCAGCAGGACCAAGCCACTCCGTTGTTTGTAATGTCCATCTATTCTAGTATCTAGCTACATGACCTGCCCACTTCCACTTCAGTTTCAAGGCATGTTGCAATGCGTCTGTTAATTTTGTTTTCCTGCGCATACGTATTTTATCAATTCTTTTCAGTTTCAGGATACTTCTTTCCATAGCATGTTGGCATGAGAGTATTTTGTTTTTTTAATCTTGTTTGTGAATGTCCAAGTCTGGCTAGCATATGTTAAGCAGGGCAAAATACATGAATTCATTATTATCTTCTTTAGACTCAGACTATAGTTTCCTTTTAAGACTTCTTTCTGTGCCCAATACTTTTTCCAAGTCGTATTAATCCTTTCTGTCTACCTACTTCATTTTCGTTTCTGTTGATGTCAAATTGTATTAATTTTCCAAGGTATATATATTCTTAGTCTTTCCGTCTATGTTAATTGTACTCTGGATACTATTGATCATTATTTTAGTTTTGTCAGTATTCATTTTTAATCCTACTTTTTGGCTTTCATCAGTGAGGTTTTGAAGCATTTCTTCTAATTCTGTGGCTGTTTCACTAAAAAGAGCAAATACTATACTGTAGTTTTTTTATTTCTTTAAGTATGAAGGCTTATTACTCTTAGTAGCTCGTCTGCCATTACCGCCGCATATACAAAAAAAACCACCAAACGATAGGGAATAAAAATTAAAGAGCTGCCTTTTCTCGCTCGTTAGGATCAGAACTATCGAAGAATAATGAAATCTACACCTGTTCAAAAAACTTCACTTAGCCAATTGTACAATGTACTGCATCGAGACTGAAACAAAAATTGTGACATAAAAACTGCTACAAAACTTTATAACGTTTAAAGCGTCAGTATAACTCCGATGCTACAAATAAGTTTTATAGCAGTTAGCTAACTGAATAAGGTGCAGTGCGGGCTATAAATACGCAAAGTTAACTCTAGCTCTCTTATATATATTGTAGTCGCTCATAAACCACGTTATTGCTTCGGCGAATTTTACGAAATTTGAGTTGCAGTATAAGTTTACTGCTGTCGGGTCGCTATTAAATGCACGTAGTTTCAGGCAGGTTTTCTAAATTTACTTAGAAGACAAAATATTAAGATGATTTTGCTGGATAAAAAATGATAGTAGGTCGGTTACATTATTAGACAATATCAGACATGTATTTTGTCGTATGATTGTATTTTTGTTTTGTCAATAAAACAAAAAATTATAAAAACGAATCGCGTCAAAGTACGAGAGTGGGGTCCCGCGACGCGCGCTTTGCTGAAAAAATTTGTTGGTTTTTATAATATGGAGAAAACCCGGGTTCCGGTTTTTCTCCATGAAGAAAAAACCGGTTTTAGACTCTTCGGTTCTGGTTGTACTAAGACTCTTAAATATCGATATCTCTGGGAAAACGCCTGACTGTTGTGAAACAGGCCTAAATTCGAGCACCGCTTTTAACTGTCATTTCGATGAAATGCTTGAACATGACCGAAGTTTTGTACAAAACAGTGAAGTTCCTTTTCTGTTTTTATCTACTCGTTATTGTACCTAGCAGTCAGTAGAAGCGAAAGCTCAGAATGATCTAAACGCGATTCTAATGCCAATGTAATAAGAGGATAATGTCGATCATTTTAAGCACTAACCACACCGCTTCTGTTGCTTTCTGTACTCTAACATAAACCATGATGTTTATGCAAAAAACACCTACAACATTAGTGATATAATTTCGCCAGCGGCGTGTAAGTAGTGTTTATGCAAATATGCTTCTTGTTTAATGTCCGTAGTAGCCATGCAAAGCGAATTAGTTAAGGCTACCCAGCTAAATGAAACCTCAAGTGTAGCTGCTATAGTTAACATTGAACGCACTCAAGTAGCTTCTTGAGTATCAGCATTTTCTGTCTAGACACGTCACTGAAACGGCCCTTGAAATTCATTCAAACGTGCCAAAAAAACGGCTTACTACATATCAAGTCACAATTTATTGCAACTGTTTTCGGTACTCAATCATAATGAAAAAGTATTAATCAAACAATCAGGCAGCGAGCCAAAAAAGAAACAGAGCCACATTATGCTTAGTAGGGCCTATATTTACAAGAACCCTTTGGAGCGCTAACACACCCCTTTAAGTTTTCATACTTGCTAAAAACGTCAACCAGCATTGCGATCATCATTCAACCATGATCTTTATTATATCAATGGAATAAATGCTAAGCAAGTACCTAATCTGAAGGAGCCCTGTGTTCAACAGTGGACGTGAATGGTGATGATGATGAAGTACCTAATCATACTTTTGTATATTTCAGAAAAGAGGAAATCTTTCCAACTGGATTTGGAGGACGCACTGTCGCCACCGCCGCTGTCCTTGTCGGCTCCTGAGCTGAGTGCGCGAACCATCCTGCCCTTCAGAGCCCTCCGCAACGCCGTCAGCTCGACAGAACTCCTACACGAGCGGGCTATGGCACGCTTCTACAAGGCAGTCGCCATGAAGGAAGAACAAAACAAGGCCCAGCCCAAACAAAATCACATTCCGTACGACACAAGCGAACCTATCGAAGAAACTACACGCAAACCCCCAGAGATATTCATAAAAACAGACTCCGTAGAAAACAAAGAGTATAAATTCAACTCGCGCCAAGCTTCCAACGACTCCGATGCGTCGACCAATAAATGGAACGCGTCGTTCGATGAAGACTACACGGCCAGTACTGTCTCCTCCGAAGAAGAGTTCTCCGACGAAGTTAGCCTCGATGACGACAGAAGGAACCAATTCTTCGAGGAGGAAGACACGTACAACCCACGGGACAAATTGGCGCGCCCGTCACCGTCCAAGGAATACCTAGAAGAAGAAGAGGAGGAAGAATCGGAAAGAGAAGTGTTAAAACCACTTCCTCCCGTTGATCCAAATTTTGTTCCCAAACCTATACTAAAGCGTAGAGAACCTGAACCAAACCCGAAACCCATAGGAAGGTGGCTTAAACCAGAAGAAAAACATAAGTTTGGGCCACAAACCAGAACCGAAGAAAAACATATCTTCGGCCCACAAGTTAAAACTGAGGAGAAGCACACGTTTGGTCCACAAGTAAAGGTAGATGAAAAACGTATTTTTGGACCACACCCGACTGAACAAGTAGTAAAACCTGAAACCGAAGAAATAGCTAAACCTGTTGAAAAGCCTTTAACCCCGGAACCTAAACCCGAAAAAAAAACAAAACTTGATGAGAAAAACAAAAAAATTAAAGAAAAAATAAACACTGAAACAAAGCCAGACCTCTTCGAAAAGCCAAAACAAGAGGAGAAGATGACTATATTTAAGAAAATTACAAAGATGCCTGTTCAAAAACCTTCCTTTTCTTTCCCAAAAATTTTGCAAAAGAAAGAGCCTGAAAAACCAAAAGATGAAAACCAGCCAAACGAAAAACCCAAAGCACCTAAAGTTGAAAAGGTTAAAGATAAAATAACAGAAGAAGGTAGAACAGTCATTGAATACTACGATAATATAGTTAGAGAACATAAAAGCAATAAAAAACCTGCTATCCAACTTTACCTCAATACAGACGACCTTAAACATGTAGCCGAAGAGCAACAAGAAAAGAGTGAACAAGAAGCTGAGCAAAAGAAACCTGTGAAAAAGAATAAAACTGCGGCAAACAAAAACACTGCAAATAAACAGACAGACAAAAGCAAAACTGGTAACTCTATCTCTAAACAGACTAAACCAAAGCAAGCAAATCTCATTAAACAAAAACCAATAAAGAGAGAAAAAGCAACCCCCAAAACGCAAGAGAAAGAAAGAGATACTGCAGAGAAATACACGCAGCAGATAGTTCTAAAAACTACTGAACGCGCTACTATAGTAATACCTATAGATTACCAGGAATTGGAAGAAAAAGCGAAGGAGAACGTAAGATCCGCGATTCATTACATGGTCGACGTTTGCCTACTAATGCTCGCTTTCTGGGTGTATTTCTTTAAGGACGAGAGATTGGCCATCCCCTTCCTCATACTGATTATCTACAGGCAGCTGCAGGAAACGATCTTGTGCAATATTCCCGAGTGGGTCAGAACTCATACTCCCAGCTGGCTCAAGAAGAAAGCTTCTTGACCGTTTCCAAAAGACATTTCGGTGCGACAATCTGATTGTATTGTGAATACTGTGTGTTGTGTGATGTTGTGATTTACTTATTTAAATGTAATATATAAACTAATTAAAAGTTAAATTACCTATTCTTAAAAAAAAATGTGAAAACTATCAAAAACCAGCTGGCGATGCGTGTCAGACGTCTGCTATTGTAAAATTTTAACATAATTTTTCGAATCAATTTTCAAAATTTACAATGTTAAAACAAACTCAAATCCCCTCTGCTATTTCTAAATATATACGTTCAATATCGCAGTTCAGGATACCGAGAAACGACTGCACTATAGATGGGCCACCGCGCAAAGTTATCGACCCGAAGGCGTGCACCAAGCGGGACACAGGGCTCGTGCTGGGAGTGTACTTCAACGAGCACGTGGAAGGCCAGCAAGCCATCCTCACCGCCTCTGCAGAGAAGTACAACAAGGACAACGGAGGCAAGTTATGGAAGCTGTTACAGCTGTCCCCGATACCAAAGCTTGGCGAGGCTAGAGTATTCTTTGATGTAGACCCCAAATATGGCTACATAGCGGTCGCCGGTCTCGGCACTGAATGCTTAGCATATAACAAAATCGAGGTGCTTGATGAAAGCAAGGAGGCCATACGCATCGCCGCAGGAGTGGGAGCCAAGGCGCTTCACCAGCTGAGTCCTTCTAAAATAGAAGTGGAGTCATTCGGGAACGCCGAAGCTGCAGCCGAGGGAGCCGAGCTAGCCGTCTGGCAGTTTACCGAGTACAGGAGCCCAGCCCACTACATAGTCAAACCTATTCCTAAACTAAGCCTTTACGATGACTGCGACCAACAGGGCTGGCACATAGGCCGAGTCAAAGCGGAATCTCAAAACTTGGCTAGATTCTTGCAAGAAATGCCAGCAAATTTCCTCAATCCCACGTCATTTGCTAAATTGGCCGTTGATCTACTGTGCGAGTTGGATATAAACGTGGAAGTGAAGACGCAAGGTTGGGCGGGAGCGCACGAGATGGGCGGTTTTGTAGCGATAGGACGGTCATCGATACAACCTCCGTTGTACGTCGAAATCGGTTACCACGGCGGACCGCCGTGCGCACGCCCGATAGTCCTAATCGGAAAAGGAATAACCTTTGACAGCGGCAGCTTAGATATAAAATCACCAGAGGATCTCCGATACATGAAAGGAGACATGGCAGGAGCAGCATGCGTGGTCGCCATAACCCGAGCAGCTGCTATCTTGAAACTGCCAATCAACATCAGGGGAATACTCCCTCTTTGCGAAATGATGCCAAACTGTAGAAGTCCGAAGTTCGGTGACGTAACATGCAATGCGAATGGCAAATCGGTCGTTATACGTCTGCCATCACGAGAGGGGCGGCTGTTGATCGCGGACAGTTTGGTATACGCGAGAAATTACTGGCCGAAATTCATAGTCGATATCGGCACAATGTCGCAAGAACTGGAGCACAGTATAGGTCGCGCGGCTTGCGGCTGCTATACTAATTCGGAAGAGCTATTCTGCTTCCTGGAGTCAGCTAGCGGCTCGACTGGCGACAGGATTTGGCGTATGCCGCTGTGGAAGTTCTATGAGAACAGCGTGAAGAATTGCGAGGTTGCCGACGTGGCGAATGTAGCACGTCATAAGTACGGCGACTCACCTAACTGCGCCGCCTTCCTTCGCCAGTTTGTCTGCGATAGCCAGTGGATCCACCTCGATACCTACAACGTGGCTTATACCAAAGGCCGGGATTTCCAGTACCTCCAGCGCGGCATGACCGGCCGCCCCACTCGCACCATCATTGAACTAATTCATCAGCT
Source organism: Choristoneura fumiferana (assembly GCF_025370935.1). Taxonomy (NCBI): domain Eukaryota; kingdom Metazoa; phylum Arthropoda; class Insecta; order Lepidoptera; family Tortricidae; genus Choristoneura; species Choristoneura fumiferana. Next base: position 39,224,228 of record NC_133472.1, read on the forward strand.
GCTGGCTAACTCGAAATTCCCCTAACTTAAGAACTAATTTTAAACGTCCCCAAATTTGTGCGTAAGGAAACATTGAAATGTTTTTTTTCTTGTTAATAAAACATAATCATGAAGTTTAGTTTTATTGATACTAAAGTAAAAATGCATATGCAATTAATATCATTAAAAACGTATTTAATTTAGATAAGTACATTTCTGTTGTTTTGCAAGAACATGTTCAATCATGACCCTCTAAAACATTTCACATGGTTGAACTCCATTTTAACGTTGCTATGCACGTAAGCGGGTCGGCACTGTCTGTTCAGCAGCACTAGTTGATCAACAAAGCCTTACCCAAAGCTATTTCACACTTCTTCGGCTTATCCGAGAACCTTTTCCCACGAACAATCATCCACATACTTTATATCCGATTTTACCGCTCAACTGTGCCGCTTTATCGGCCCGCTTCTGCACAGCAACCTTAACTACTACGGGTATATCATTAAAAAAAATCAACACTGTGGGTTGACTCGATGGTAAAGATGTTCCCGAACGCATTCCGTGAATTCTCTAACAGCCTCCGAGCAATTCAGTGAATGGCCTTCCTGGCAATAGTAACAGCACTCCACTGCATCTCTTAAGTCTTCGCAAGCAATGACAGGTCTAGGGTAATCTTGTAAGACAACATCTAACATTGAATTGACAGAATTGATACATTTAGTCAACTCTTGGTAGTGTTCTTTGAACATTACACTAATCTCGCTGACCATAGCGTCGCCATTATTTTCACTACTCGCCCTCTTAAGTACTTTCTCAGAAACAAGAATCTTCCCTTCTTCATAGTTACACATACTCCGAATTTTGAGGGTGTTAAAAAAATTACAAAAAATACCCGATGGCGTGTGTGTCATGTTTGGTAAAATCTCTGTGGTCGCAAATGAAAAGACTATGTCGCTCATTAGATATGTATATTTGCATCTCATAAAGGAACATGATTTACTTAGACCTAGTATGGCACTTAAAATAATTAATATATTTATATTATAAACAATTTAAGAGCTGGAATACATTTAATGACAAGATTAATAACTAGTAAAATTAATTTATAATAATTAGGTAACTTTCTAATAAATGCAGAAAGAATATTATATAAGGTTTGACCAGAACAACATGGCAAACGTTCATACAAAAATAAAATATTATTTTTATAAATATGGCAACTTCATAAAACTTATCAGGTGTAATTCTTTTGTTCACAGTTAGTAATATTATTCACTACAATTATATAACTACTTTACTGTGGCCTTGTATCTACCCGTTGCCCTTTGCATTTGACGCAGACCTGAGGCCTTATTGCCTAACGTTTCTGACCCTCGCGATCGCAATCAAATGACAGTTGCAAACGTCCAAAACGTTAGGTAAAGGAGCGGCCATACCGCTGCTTAAGAAACGGTGACGGTACGGAATCGCAGTGACGCATCGTATGCGCACCGTTTTTTTTTTTGCATTCTTTCCACACCGCTGCTTAAAATACGCAAACGGTGCGGAATCACAGTGACGTGCCGTAAACGTCACGAGTTTTGTTCGGTAAAGTCCTGGCGTTTACGGCACGTCACTGCGATTCCGTATTTTGAGCAGCGGTGTGGAGAGCATGCCAAAAAAACGATGAAAGAAAGAAAGAAAATAATTTATTTATAACAGCAATGACACATTAAGGTTAGGAAAAATAACAATAACAAGTATTGCCGCTATAAAAAGGTCCCGGCTCAGCATATCGGTGCGCATACGATGCGTCATTGCGATTCCGTACCGTCACCGTTTTCTAAGCAGCGGTGTGGCCGCTCCATAACACGGCCTCTGGCTTGCACCAATCATTGTATACAAAAGAACAGGCCCGATATCGTAGTCAGGTGTTCTTAAAGTTCGTTTTTAACGTTTGTTATACCTTGGTCATCTAGGACGTCCGAATCCTCGGTGTCGCTGATGTAGCCTGCCTGGCCGGTGTAGTGGGTCGGGTGGACCAAGAGGGGTGCCGCGGAATACGCCTTTATATTACGATTCGGGAAATAAGACTTCCATGTTGCACTGCCAAATAAAAAGCTTATAATTAGTTTCCCCAATATAAAAATGTGAATTTAAAAAACATACTTTTTAATGGTTAACTAAAAAAAAACGTTTTTTTTTTAATTGACAAAAGAAAAATACACAAGTCGTTGAAGTAAAACTACGGATTTTTTTTATTGTATGAGTGATACTCCAGCGACAAATTTTTCCGAGTAGTACAGTACCCGGCTATAAATATTGCACATCGGTCTTCGGAAAAAGAAATTGGCTGTTCACAAGGATTTCCGAACACTGGCCAACGTCTATCAATCATCGTATTATTAAGTGACGTTTTATATCAAATAAATAGTGCACCTTTATGGACTTAATTAGTTTACGTCAAATTAACTACATGTAAACTTCGGATATCTATAGAGAGCTGTTGCAACTACTAAAAAAAGGATAGTTCGTTCTTTTTCCTAAAGATGCCATCGTACAATTTAAAGTTTTGGGGGGTTTCAACAACTTTTTATCATATATTTTCATCAAAATGCGTCCGTACTCTATTGCACCTGTACAACGACTGACAAACGTCACATAAGTAGCGTGTGACAACGCTCTACGAAGCCGAACTTAGCCGAGTCTCTTTCCAAAGACCGACGTGCAATCTTTATGGCCGGGTACTGTATAACCTTTTCTGAATAGTACCTATATTTTTTGTAGCGTGAATTATCCCCTAATATTATTATTTAATAAAACTTACTTCGGGTGTTGGTCGAACATGATCGGCAGGTATTCGTCAACTGGTAGCATCTTGGTCAGTGGCTCAGCATCTAGAAGCTTCTGCGCGCCTCTCTCACTCAGTAGATACCCCAGGGTCCAGTACGAATAGAGCGGCTTGGTCGTATGCTTGGTTGCATATTTTTCCTCGCCGTCCTGAAGGATCTTGCGTCCAATATACCTGTAAGTTTTAAATTAAGGTTCCTGTGGGGTACCCCTCATCTGGCATAATCTTGTTTGCCGGAGGTTCACTTAGCATAACAACTTATCGCATAAACTTTTTTCGCAGAATAATTACTTCGCATAAAATTTACTTGACATAAAAGTCATTTCGCATAATGAAAACATCGCACTATTTTCTCAAGAAAAGCCCGATCAGGCACGAATTGCCAACAGAAAAGTAAGTAAGGTTAAAACTGCGACCCAGAACTTACACTCTTATTCACACCACGCAAGGTGTTAGGCCAGACAAGTTATGCGATATTTTCATTCGGAAGTAGATGTGTTCTGAATTTCCAATAGGGAATATTATTGAACATTTCTCCCGTCAGAGTGCAGCGCTAGCACAAAACCATAAACAGTTTTTTGAGTATCTTAAATGCCATAATGTCGTATTATTTCAATTATTTTTTTGGAAAAATAGCTCTATCGTAACTATCGATGTAAAATATTATATTATTTTGATACTAATAAATATAGGTATATCATGATTTCTATAGGTACTTTATACTCTTTGGTCATGATAGTTCTCTTTAAACTGACGTTGTCATGGGTTTGCGCTAGTGTCGCCCCCTGCGCAGAGCTTTGCCTAATGTGCCCTATTAGTACAATTTCAACTCACACAAGGTCCCAATCGAGCTGTTTAATTTCTTGAAACAATTCCAGGAATCGATGGCGAAAATACGGCACAAAGTGTATGTCGTCTTCTAAGACTAGCGTTATCGCGTGGTGTTCCTTCACAATCTAGAAAAAACGACAGAAGTAGAGCGATAGATTTTGTTATGAAAACTTAAAAAAACACAGAAGGCAAAGGGAACTGGTCCATGAAGCCATGCATAAAATAAATAAATTACCTTCTCCCAGATATAATAATGGCTTAGAAAACATCCAACCTCACCCGCCTTCATTGGCCTAAAATAAAGCATAAGCCTTATTTTAATATACAGGTACGGTCAAGGAGTTTAATTCATTGGCCACCATGGAACCATTTCACAGTAAACGTCACACGTGACATCGCATTAATTAACAAGGAAAATCGTAATGACTTTTCCTTTGAAAGGGTTCCATGGTGGCTCATGAACCGTACAGTCAACAGCACCAATATCTGACACAACAGCGTTATATCTGATATTCTATTTCCGGGGCCGGTAGGACGCGGTAGATATTTTTGCACACTCCGCTACTGTATCAGATACAAAAACTGTGTCAAATATTTAGTTAGAGACTGAAAACCAGCTACCTTTTTGGAACGCTTAATCTTATCTGTCTGTATATTGTAATTATTATTATTATATTAATACAGGTGACTGTACCTACTAGTATCGTACCACAAGTTTAAGGGATAAAGTCAAATTCTAAATTACACATTGTTCATGCATTGTTATATCTTCGAATCATATATTTACAGCTTTTATCGCACACTTAAAACTTAAACAGGTCTACAAGTTAAATTGACATTCCGGGATTTGGCAATAAATCCCAGCGGGAATTTCCAAAGATTACATCGTTAATTTAATGAACGTCGCATTAAAAAGCACAATAAACTCCGACGCTTAATATCGCAATTTTATTTTTAAAAAAAAAGCTTGTGTGTTATATATGTACTTATATGGCTGAGACGTCCAGCTATCTACATACCAAATTTCATCCACCATCCAGCCTATTAAGCGTGATAGAATAACAAACACACTCACGCACGCACAAACTTTTGTTTTTATAATATTGGTAGTAATTACCTGTTGTGATACGGATCCCTATAGTTAGGCATTAAGGTGGCCGAGTATTCCCTCAGATCATTTAGATCCAAATTCCTGAAAAAAATACCAAATCATGTACATATATCCTCCTGGGTTCTGACATTTTTTAACAAACTTAGCGTTTAAGACCTAGACGTGGTTGCCCTGCTTTGTTATTTGGGATCATCATCATCCCAGCCTATATACGTCCCACTGCTGGGCACAGGCCTCCTCTCAGAACAAGAGGGCTTGGGCCATAGTTCCCACGCGGGCACAGTGCGGATTGGGAACTTCACACGCACCATTGAATTGCTTCGCAGGTTTGTGCAGGTTTCCTCACGATGTTTTCCTTCACCGCAAAGCTCGTGGTAAATTTCAAATGTAATTCCGCACATGAATTTCGAAAAACTCAGAGGTGCGAGCCGGGGACCCTCTGTTTGAGAGGCGATAGGTCAAACCACTAGGCCACCACGGCTTTTTGGGATATTATTTCAAAATTCTTAGAATTCTTTATTCAATGAACAATTTGTACTTTATAAAGTACATTCGGCCGTTATTCTTAGTTTTAATTAGTCCTTTATAAAGTACGCGAGGACTTAGGAGGTTAAAACATAAAATAAAATGCGAGTGAACAGTTGAATCTTCCAAAATAATGGTTTTTTTTTTATCAAATAGCTGGTTAACGAGCATGCGGGTCACCTGATGGTAAGCGATCACCGCCACCCATGGACACCTACAGCATTATTAGGACTGCGGGTGCGTTGCCGGCCTAAAGGGAAGGGGGATAGAGAAGGGAAAAGGGGGAGGGGAGTAAAAGGGGGAGGGGAGTTGGGCCTCCGGATCTCCCCCTCACCGTACGAAACACAGTAGCAAAACTACTATTTCACGCCGGTATTCTGTGGGAGTGTGGTACTAACCCGGTAGAGCCGGCCCATTCGTACTGCAGCCAGCAAGTGATTATTAGACCCCACTATCGGAGGTGCAAATTGGCAGCTGTCAAGTCTTAGGGATGGGTAAAAAAAATATTTTAAAATACTAACAAAATGACGATATTTTTTATTTACCATAATGAGATAACGAACTTTTTAAATATATTAAGTACTATATTTTTAATAAAAAAAAATAGTGATAATATTACGAGACATATTTCTAAAAATGAATAGAGCTAAGATATATTGGGCTTAATTAAAGTTTTTTTATGTACAATTTTTTTTTTAAGTAGCCTGTTTAGTGTCACACTGCTGGGCAAAAGCCTCCCCTCTTGACCTCCACAACTCTCGTTCTGACGCAAAATGTTAATACGTTATTAATTTTCTAATTATTCCTGTTTTACAAAATAAACACGTTTAATTAAAGTCTTAGGGGATGTTTCACCATCCATTGATTAGCGTTAACCGACGGTTAAATTTGATGCCGTCTCCGTCTATTCGAACAAAACAAATAGAGACGGCATCACACCTAACCGCCAGTTAACACTAATCAATGGATGGTGAAACAGCCCCTTAGACTGTCATTATTGTAAAGAAAAATTATTGACATTTAGTTAGTATTATAAAGTATTTCGTACCCATCCCTAAGACTTGACAGCTACCAAATTGCACCTCCGATAGCGGGCCTAGTAATTATAGTAAGGCTCTACCACATGTATTATACTACTGTACCACGTGGTATTATAGTATTCATAATAAGAACTGGTTATGGCTACGTTCTACAAGAGGAGAACACATCCTCAAACGGTATGCCGTGGTGGCCTAGTGGTTTGACCTATCGCCTCTCAAGCAGAGGGTCGTAGGTTCAAACCCCGGCTCGCACCACTGAGTTTTTCAAAATTCATGTGCGGAATAACATTTGAAATTTACCACGAGCTTTGCGGTGAAGGAAAAACATCGTGAGAAAACCTGCACAAAACTGCGAAGCAATTCAATGGTGCGTGTGAAGTTCCCAATCCGCACTGGGCCCGCGTGGGAACTACGGCCCAAGCCTGTTCTGAGAGGAGGCCTGTGCCCAGCAGTGGGACGTATATAGGCTGGGATGATGATGATGATGATGACATCCTCAAACATCTCTAGTGGAATAACCATAAACATTTAACACACCTGCCATCCACAGCTTTGACCAGGGTAGCATCTATACCTAGTTCATCAAAGCTCAACTCCATAAGCTCTCGCCTCTGCTTCCGTCTCTCCAAGTTAATCATAAATATCTCGTCGCAATTGAACTTCCATTTATCAGGGTATTCCACGTACTGTTCCAGTGAGGGCAGTAAAGGTAACGGGTGGTGCCGACTTATGGCCTCCAGTTTAACGTTGAGGACCTGTTCGTAGTCGTTCTGGGGATCGTCGCCTTCTTCTAATGGCACTGGCACGAAACCGTAAAAATCGTCGTTGCAAATGTTAAGAGTTATGCCTGAAAATAAACAAGTGGAATACAGTGTATTTACTATGGTGGATAGGTAAATGAAGTGTTTCTATTGGTTCATGAAAAACAGATTCCTAGCACATCTCTGGTGGAAACGCAGCCTTAAAGGGGTGTTTAATTTTATCTTATATCTTTAAACGACCAATTTTTAATTCCCCCCCTGTAACTTCTAAAATAAGAGAATGATAAAACTAAAAAAAATATATGATGTACATTACCATGCAAACATTCAGTGAAAATTGGTTTGAACGAGATCTAGTAAGTAGTTTTTTTTTAATACGTCATAAATCGTAAAGTACCTAAAGGAAACTTTTATATTATGTTACTTGCTGCTACGGAACCCTTCATGGGCGAGTCCGACTTGCACTTGGCCGCTTTTTGTATATTTATTTATATGTGGGATCCGGAGATCCCACATATAAATAAATATCGGAGCGGAGCGGCTGGAGCTATATCGGAATATAGCTCCAACCATTACGACGAAGTTTGCTATGTCGGAGTTTTCGGGGGCGAAATCGATCTAGTTTGGTCCCATCTCTAGAAAAGCGCGTGTTTTCGAATTATAATGTTTTTAGTATTATCAGCGGCCCCGTTAGGTATTCGTTTGGGATATTGCTGTCTTTATCGCTCGCAGCCGTCCCCCCCATGCCTTCCGCAACGACGTCGGTAATTTATATCGAGATAGCTGTAGGCTTTTTCAATATTTGGACGGTTGAATTTTGGGTTTCGTTGTCCTCATATTATACGAAAAATACAGCACAGAAATCAATGATATTTTACAATCAAGATATTCATTATATTTTCTATGCCTGTGTTTTTTTCGATTTTTGTAAAAATGCTTCATTAGTCTGTAATTCTCGTGCAAAGTTAACATCTTTTTTTGTCGACTTTTGAGCTCCTGTAATTCTAATTTTACACATTTATATGACAATCTGAAAAACCACAGGCATAGATAATTACGTCTAGTCCATACTTACAAAATTTCATCTATTTCTGTTGCCTAGTTTTCAAATGAGACCGGGACTACGTTTGTATGGAGAATGGAAAGAAGAGACTTCTCTTAATACTGTGTCATATTTGACTTGTGATACAACCACAGGGTCAAAATTCTTTTCACTGTCTTGTTTTGTCCCCGAAAAATTGTGACAGAGTGTGGACGGAGTAAAGTTTTTTTGTATGGGACATAGCGGCATTTTTAATTTTTCAACAGTTAATTAGTTACACCGAAAAAGAAAAACAATGGACCACTTTTTTTATTCGTTAGTTAGAAGACATAAATAATTTCGTGACAGAGTGGTCAAAAACAATGCAACGTAGATAATTTTGACCCCACATATACAATAATTAGAACAGCCAACTTACCATTGCTCTTGGCGTTAACTGCAAAAGTTATGATGTCATCCTCAGGACCGTCGTAGCCCCTGGTTTTGGCGGGGTCGTAGGTCAACAGATCGGACTCTGGACGTCTTAAGGACACTAACACAGCTGTGTGGACCATCGGCACGTCGAAGCAACCGACCTCCTTTCTTTTCAGAATAGGTTTGTAGTTATCCGTCCTCTTGTAATAGTAGTTCTCGGTCATTCCACACCTGGGATTTTAATTAAAAGTAGAGCCCATCAAAATTGAGGAGGTAGGGATCTATACTCTCCGCGGTAGCGAGTTAGTATAGCAGTCCCTCTTTTGCATGCGAATGAAAGAGACAAAGTGAGTGGGACGACCGGGCTCGACACGCATGCCGTCGCTTGGAATATTTATTATGATCTAATCATATTCCTTGTGAGTTTTGCTTGCCGGTTTATTTGACATATTAAATGAACTATATGAAATGCATGAAATATGCCATTTAAAAACAATAATAATAATAATAGATGCTTAATCACTTAATGCTTGTTTTGTTATTATTATTATTGTATAGGCTGCTATTCTATTGGTATAAAATCTTTTTGAATAACAACATAAAATTTGGACTAACATCATACATACTCGTAATATGTTTAGCATAGCAATAAAAATAAAATGTATAACTTTAGAAAAACATAAAGTTTAAATAATAAGTCCCTATTAATTAAATAACTAGCAATAAAATAAGCACTGAAATGAAGAGAACACTGTGGTGGATTAATGTATGGGCAAGAAACTTAACCAAAAGTATCACATTTTTTTCTCAAATTATCATTTGGCAAGAAATGATAGCCAAAAAACTTATTGCTATTTTACAGTTATCATATTTTTTTCGTCAAATTATTTTTTTTTGATTAATTATTAGGTCATATTTCATTTTCTCATGTGTCATCCAGTCAAATATGTCGTTTGAGATAATGTACTCTTCCCAAAATATTGCATGGCATAAGATTTTATTCTAAGTGAAAGTAAGTAAAAAAAGTAAAAGTAGTAAGTGAAAGTAATTGTTTTAGTTCACTGATATGGACCTCCGCAAAGTAACGCCTGATGCAATAAATAACCTAATTGAAATTTCACTGTGATAGTGAAATCCATTTATACATGTTTATGCACACCAAAACGAGGTGCGGACTTTACATTGAATTTTCTACCAATCCAGGAAATTTAGACTGGAATATCAAACTTCATACACTTTATTACCTCTAACTTTTGCAGGTGGTAGGACCTTGTACAAGGTACGCCCGGATTGCTACCACCATCTTGCTCGCTAATCCTGCCATGAAGCAGCAGTGCTTGCACTGGTGTGTTTCGGCGTGGAGAGTAAGACAGCCGGTGAAATTACTGGCACTTGAGGTATCCCATCTTAGGCCTTTAGGTTGGCAATGCATCCCCTTGCATGCATACCCTTGGTGTTGCAGATATTTATGGGCGGTGGTGATCTCTTACCATCAGGAGACCCACTTGCTCATTTGCCATCCAATCGAATAATAAAAAAAAAAAACTGCAGACTGGTTGTCTATTAAATAAAATAAATCGCATTTTTGCCAAGTCGTAATGCATCATATTATATTTAAATTTTATACATGTACAGTACAGTCACCTGCATTAATATCTGCCACAGCGGAGCATGCAAAAATATCTGACACATCCTCCGGCCCTCGAAATATTTATTCACCCTATGTTGTGTCATATCAGTGCTGGTGGCTGTACCAAATTTTAAGCCCATACGAACACAGACCATAGACAACATAACATAATTATTTCTATTTACGAAGTTTGCAAGTTAAACAAAAGCTTGGAAAAATAAGCACCACATTTGGACACGGTAGAGCATGCTTCATGCGCATAATAAGTTTTAGGTTCCAACCAAAAGTTAGAATAGAGGCCGTCCGAGATGAGCATCGGAGATACAACTGTGACATTCTTCCTCACAAGCTGTTTGAGCGTCTGTTTGTTCGTAAGGAACACATCGGCGTCCAACATCTGGAATTAGAAAAAAAAAAAGTTTAAAACTTTTAAGATTTATTTGGGTAGTTTCATCATATTCTATTTAGTCCGTTAGTAAATATTGTTTTTTTTTTCAATCAAACAAAAAATGGCAAAGATGAAGCTCATCTAAGTTCAGGAGCGGGGGACCATGACCTCACACCATTCTAAACAGTGTCACACGGCATGATATCACGCAGAACAAAACTTGCAGACATACTCACCCATATTGACCATCTAAAATGAGGCTTAACGGGCAATGCCAAAAGAAATTTTAAAATGATTGTATAATGTGTTATTTTAGAAATATAATTAACTTACAAAGAAAAAATCTGCCCATTTCTTCCTAGCAAAAGTCAACGCCTCTTCCCGCAATTTTATCACGTGTTTAAAATGCTTAGGGCTCCAGTGGGTCACATTGTTTTCATCGCTGTGGTAGGGCTCACTGTTTTTAAGAGCTGTGAGGTAAATATCATTGTATTGCTTCTTGTATCTCTCTGACCAGTTTTCTAATATTTCTATGCTGTTGTCTTGATTGAAATCGCTGTATATCCTGAAAAAGTTTTTATCATAATTAAAATAGACTAGTATCCAACGACAATCGAATTAAGGCCTGTTTCGCCTTCTATTGATTAATTTTATTTGACGGATAAATGTGATGCTGTCTCTGTCTATTTCAACAAAACAAACAAAGACGGCATCACATTTATCCATCAAATAAATTAAATCAATGGATGGTGAACCAGGGGTTAATCTGTTAGTTAGATGATTAGAAAATATTGGACACATTTTTTCTTTTGACAATTAAACAAAAAATTAAGATGCAGCCAGGTAAAGTTCCACAAGACATCTAATGCGTAGCATCTTTCTAGGTCTGTAGTACTATCGTATTCATCGCATCATCCTAGCCTAGCCTATTAAACGTCCCACTGCTGGGCACAGGCCTCCTCTTAGAATGAAAGGACTTGGGCCGTAGTTCCCACGCGGGCCCAATGCGGATTGGGAACTTCACACACCATTGAATTGAATTACGCGCTCATAGTTACTAGTATTATTATTACGTGGCCCCATTTAAAAGGTTGACCCAATTCAGATAGAAAAGATAAAAACGTTAGCGATTAATTTATGGAAACTTACCAAATATACAGTCTGTCTTTTGGATAATCTAATTGCACGAGACTGCTTAGAAAATAAGGTAAGGTGTGTGCCTTATTGCGAACAAGTACTGATATTCCTACTGTAGGCCATTTGTACGTATCGGAAGCATCACTGCAAAACGTGGCGGAAAACTCAGAAAATAATTTAAGTAAAAAGAAAAATATTAACAGTCGCATTTTCTAACGGTAATACAAAACATTTACAATGAAAACATTTATAATTTGTATTCGCGATGTTACTATTCAATTATTTCCCGGCAGGCCGGCACAGCAAGTAAGTCGAAATCAGCTGTCATCTGTCAGACGCTGACAGATCCAAATCGATGCACAGATAGCACTTGGAAAGCACAAAGGCTTACAGCGTTGTTACCAAACGCTCAAACAAGTTTATTTTCTTTTTTCTAGTAAATAGAGACAGAAGATACTGTGCCCATACAGCAAAATAGGTTTAGAAAAAACTTTCGCAAAAAGTCATTTTACACTTAAAATAGGCTTTGCTACTTCTAGTTCTATACTGTTAGTTCCCCGAGCCTTCTGTAGAATGATGATAGCATACAACGGGGAGCAGCCAGCGACTTACAGCAGGTAACAAAACGGTATACGAATTCTCATTTCAATACTTTATTTACTGGGCACTGTCGAGTAAATTTATTGTATTCAGTAAATTTGTTATCCACCTAACCTACTGGACACTGGCAAAATTGGCCTCCAATGGAGAGCTATACTTTAAAAAAAATCACCTGACAAGAAAAAAAATCTATTGGATTCACTAGCAAATTTCTCGCTAAGACCATTCATAATAATCCAGTGTAGGCATAAACATAGTATCCAAGCAGTTTTTAATAAAAACTTTAATTGACAATTAACGTCACAATATGTTTTATAATATAAGCTTGGGGAACAAGCAAGAAACAGGATGCCTGGGGTAGTTTGCCCAAAATAAGAATGTAGTTCCACTAAATAAATATTGAATCATTTGGCACAACCTTTATTTTTAAATTACAACCATTTCAACGACTACATCTAATACAATAGACAACAATAACACGAAGTGATATACAAATAGGTCTGCAGATAATTTACATACCTTCATTCTAACTTTTTATTCTATCTTACAAAACTACGCAATCAAACCTAATCAACATACCCATTATAATAACATGAATGACACATTCTTTAGTGCTCCTTATTTATAATTCACACCTAACAACTACCCGATTTACCAGAGTAGAGACATTCACTAATTTATCTATTACAAAAGGAATAAAATCTTTGGCTTACTTGAGTATTTTTTTTTATAATACAGTTTTACATCCCTTTTGCTTTAAAGCCTGCCAGTTACATTAACATTTATTTTTTTATGACAGCTAAAACAACCGAGAATTCGTTTGGAATTGGAATGCTATAGCATAGCAGTTTGAATATTTTTAAAATTCACTTTTAAAAATCGAACAGACAAATCCACTTGAAAAAATAAGATGTTCTTACAAAATATTTAAATCTCGCACACAACACCGATTTGTACATAGCTTAGAACTGAAATGTAGCCAATAAAACTACTCTTCGACGTGAACAAGAGTAGTATTATCTATATAAATCGTGTCGGTCTTCCTTATTTCCGATGGGGGTAAACAGAAAGGGGGAGGATGCGACCAGAACCCGTTTTCGGTGCACACTATGGATGATTCCCCTACGATCTCGTTGCCTTCGTCGCATGAGTATATGACGAGGTCGCCGACTGGGTACTTGCCGTGTTTCGCCGATGGTTCAGTTAATAGGCGACCGTGCTCGGGTATTATTGGGTCCGGGCAGTATATAGCTGAAAAAAAAGTTAGAATCAAAAGTTTATTGGGATATTGTAGACTCATCAATCGGTGCGATGTTTCTGTGAAGTCGGTCGAGGCTTAAAAATAAGTTAAATAGTAACAGACGTGACATGTCATAGTGAAATTGATTGTTAAAAGGTTCCACCCTGGGTCATGATTAAATTTGTTCGACTGTCGACTGTACAGTACGACAAAGATCTTTGAACATGGCAAAAAAAGACACTAACACGGCTATCTTGCAAAACTTCACTTTCGAATATCGGCTGTTTGTATCTTTGTTCATCATTTTTGTTTTTAATTAAAGCATAATAATGTAAAATTAACAATAAAAATGTTTTAACCTAATATACAAAATTATCGGGCCAAAATGTTTGTGACCAAACCCCTTCGAAACGGCTTGACCGATTTTTATCTTTTTTTTTTGTGTATATTCGGTAGGTCTGCGAATAGGATGTAAACTATTTTTCATACTTCCACGCGGGCGGAGTCGCGGGCAACAGCTAGTAATCTATAAATTAAAGCGCCCTCGTGCAGACGTCAACCACATTACATTCATTAAGATCTTAGAATGTTTAGAAAAGGAAACAAATAAATTACGTCAATATATTAAAAGCCTTTAAAAAGAACGTAATGCATAAAACCGATTAGAAATAGGTTCCGTAGTTTTTGACAACTCATAAAAAATGTTGCCATATTCAGAACTTTGAAAAAAAAAGTCAAATAGGTACTTTTACTTGTTATCTGAACGGTAGCAGACTTTCTTACTGTAGACTAACACATCCTTGTAAAAGCGATTCTTACGCACACCGAAATTCCAAACTAGCTTTACTACTCTGATAATTTCAAGCCGGACAAGACAGAACACAGTGGCTCTCACTCACGCGTGCACAGCGGCGCGTCCCCGCTCCACGCGCCGTCCTGCTCGCACTCGAGCCCCGGCGCGCCAACGAGCCTATATCCCCACGCGCATTGGAACACCGCGCGGCCGCCGTATGAAGAGTTGTACTCCACCACGCTTAGATGCGGGCCCAGGGTTGTCAGCATAGGGCAGAATGTTTCCACGCACGTGGGAGGCAGGGAGGACCAGTTGCCTGGACAAAATAGTTATTTGTGTCACAAGGGAGCAAAATGATGTATTACGGCGAGGACGGTATATTGTATCCAGAATGTAGCGAAGGATTCTACGATAGAATTCTGAGCGTAGCGAGGGATTCAAGTGTTAACGCCCAAGATGAAAATAATTTTGCTCCCGACTGGCTCATACAACTTTTCACACCAACCATTAATAACTTGGAAAAAAAAACAATTCTAAATATAATTAAAGAGCAACCAGCATAGAAAATGGCGTGGCTTTATTATCAACTTACAAAAAATTCAAGAAATTGCAAAAAACAGTCAAAAATGATTTCTACTCCCTTGAGAATAGATTGCATGCTCCGATATTTTTGATCACCTTGGCTGTTCCGAAATATATTAAGCGGAAAAAAATCTGGCCCTCAAATGAATGCAGAAATAGGCTATTTTGTATGTAGAGTGGGCCAAATTTTGTGCCGCTCAATATATTTGATGGCGACTGTAGGTACTTGTTTTACAAAATGCGTATTTTCTACTGGCAAAGAAGAACCGTGTACAATGATCAGTTGTCTGTTTACCGTCCGCACAGCAGGTCAGAACAGCAGAGCCGTTCAGGTGGTACCCGGGCTGGCAGCTGAAGTGCACCGAGTGGCCGAGCCGGGTGCCCTGCGCGAACTGGCGGACCTTGGACGAGGTTATCTTCAGAGGGGGGCAGTTCACGCCTGAAAACAAAGAAGTATAATCTTTTTAAAATACGCCTTTTAGCCTGAAATTAAGTTATTTTTTTTTTGTTTTTTTAATCCGTCCCTGCCCCAGAGCCAGATGAAATATGCATGCACTCCCCTGAGAATTCCGCCATTTTTAATATACTAGCCTATACCGCGTAATTAGTAATTTGCGTATACCGCTGACTACACTCTTGGCAGCGCCAGCCTCCACGCCGCAGCAGCATGTGCCCGACGTGCGCGCGCCGCGCTCCTGCACGCCATGCAGTATCACACTCATTTACCGACCTCGAGCTTCATGACAAGAAAATTAGTACGGGCAATGACTCATTTACCGACCACGGGTTTCATGAGAAGCACATTAAGGTCGAGAGTTTTATTTGGGGGGTTGCAACCAAGGTAGCCTGCATGTTTCGACACTGTTTACGAGCAAGTGTGATGAAAAATATGTTAACCTAATATACGGTCTAAAGCAAGCAAACTCACTAACAACTTTAATGTGCATAGTGTTCGTGTGGCCAGCAGGCGACGCGCAAATGTACTGGTCGCTGTGGCGCGCCGACATCTTGGTTAGAGTGAGACGGTAGTGCGAGTCGCGCTCGCCGTCCTCCTCTGACCAGCCTGAAACCAATCACAAGGCTAGATCTGAGGCTGTATTCTGACGCGTAGCATGGGTTGGCGCCCGTGGCGGATTACTACAGGACCCCCCCCCCACGTGAGCGCGCGCGCGGCCATCACGCCATTGTCTTGTTAGTTGACAGATGCGCAAACGTATCCCCTCCACTAGCCACCCAGAGTTCTTTTTACGTGCGTTGACTTGTAGCACGTCACCCCCTTGGTGCTGATACCCGGGGCGGACCACCCCACTCCGCCCCCCTATTACGCCGCCAATGCTCTCGTCTTATGCCGTGTGACGGAAAGAAGTGGTGAAATGAAAACAATTGTGATTCCACTCCACATGTGTTAGACCAGGCTTACTCAAACTGGGGTACGCGAACCCCTAGGGGTTCGCTATTCGACGGTAGGGGGTTCGCCACAAGGTTTACGTGACTCCAAAAACCACCTGGCTGCAAGACTAGCAAGATGATTAAGATTGGTTTTAGGAGTCTTTTTGTATTTTTCATTTTTAGTTTCTCCATCAGTCAAGTTTATTACTTTCTTTGGGGGGGTTCGCTATCGTCTAGAAACTTTAACTGGGGTACGTGGAGCCATAAGTTTGAGAAACCCTGTGTTAGACAATAAGGCTGAAATGTAATGTAACGTTTACGCAAGCAGTTTTGGGTTTGGCAAATGGCAGTCAGCAATAACCAACAAAAAGTTCTTCAAAGTTAAATATGTCAAAAACGGCTAAACCGATTTGATGACACATGTCTATGAACCATCGCTAGAAAACCTGATTTCAAATAAAGAAACCGCATTCAAATCGGTCCACCCGTTTTAGAGCTACGATGCCACAGACAGACACACAGCGGTCAAACTTATAACACCCCTCTTTTTGCGTCGGGGGTTAAAAAGCTTGTAACAACAAGTCTTTCATTAGTCTGAACTCTGTTAAGTATAACTCAAGTCGGGCCCCATTCGAAATCATAATCAGCTCAAAAATTCCTAATACCTAATGGCCTAATGAGTCTCGACAGGGACCGGAAGACCCAGCGTTGGCAGGCAGATTTTTGCTTGGGGGGTTAAAAAACGTGTATTAAAAATAACTTGTTTCCTACCAGCATTATGCTGTCCCAGGGCCTGGGTCCAGCTCCACTCAGGGTCCCCGAGGGCCCGCCGGGACACGCAGTCCAGCCGCAGGGTGCTCTCAGGGTACACGAAGAGTTCGCCAGACGGAGACACCACAGCTGATCCGCTCACCACCGTGTACAGAATAGTGGGGGGCGCGTCACCTAAAGAAATAGATTGTACAAAAGCCCACGCTGCGTTGCAACTAGCGGTGAGCGAGGGTGTGTGTTTTTCAAGAACCAATAGAAACGCTTCATTTACCTGTCCACGCACAGCACATGGCGAGGTAAATGAATCGTTTCTATTGGTCATGAAAAACACGGGTCTCCTTCGTAATCCATAATATCGTATGTCCTAAACTCAAATGCCATAACACTGTTGCCATAATGATCATTTGCCATAATGATCTTATGTCCTAATAATCATAAGCCATAATATCACATGTCCTAATACTCTAAATCCCTAATATGTTTTGTACTAATATAGTAAGAGAGAGAGAGACATTTATTTACACATATTCGATACACAGATAAACACTTTAGAAAGAAACCCCACACAGAAACGAACCGCAGCCACAGAATATATAATAGTACTAACGTACAGAATGGCCACGCTCCGCCCCGCATCGATTCCACCCCACCCCTCCCCCTCAAGCGCAGATTGCAGGAAAACCGCAGGAAAGCAGTCGGGTGCGCAACGCGATGTATGTCGGCCGCACGGGACTAAGTTCGGGAGCAATAATTTCGCGAAATGGTACCTACTTTCTTTTATAAGTAAAAAATGATTTCTGAGATTATCGCGGTTAATACATAAAATAACTACATACCGAATAATTCGTTTAAGTTTGTAGTCGTATATCTATTGTAATTGAAAATAATAATGCTTACCTAAATACACAGACACATTTTAAAATAAAAAGGGTAAGATTAACGATAACATTAATTTGCACATATCTAAAGCCATACCTACTTATAGTACTAGGGTTTTGCGATAGTCAGCCCTGTGTATCTTACGCACACATTGACGCGTGTACAGACGTCGACGTGCTTATGTAGATTCATGAACGCGTATTTTGTACGTCGTGGCCGCCGTGTGCATTTAGTTAATTACCTAAACGTTTAAAATATAGCCTGTCAATAAACCCTCCTTACCTGTGAAATTAGTAATGACAGTGGTGGGCACGCATTCGGGCAGCTTCGGCACCCACTCCCCGTTCTCGCACCGAAGCACTCCGTCTCCCTTCATCTTGTAGAGACCGAAGTTCCGGCAACGTGCCACGATCGTAGCGCCGTGGGAGAAGTGCGTCTCTTTCTAGAAACAAGTATATTTAGACCACGTACGCACTATGCGAGTAACCGCGCGGTTTTGGCGTTATTTTCCAAACTGTATTTTATAAATCTTACACCCAACATAAATTTTATAAAAAAAACCGGCCAAGTGCGTGTCGGACTCGCGCACCCAGGGTTCCGTACAAACCTGTAGGTAGTAACTTTAAAATTATTTTTTTTATATGATGTAACTAAAAATTGACGGTTTTCGCAATTTTTCCTTGTAGCTGTGTTATAAGACGTTGCTTCGTACCAAATTTCAATATTCTGATTTCACGGGAAGTACCCTGTAGTATTTGATTCCCTTGCGAAATTCGAAAATTTGCGGCATAAACGGCTGTATCTTTAGAACTTTGATTTTTTCACAGCTCCAAGAGACAGTAGACCTGAGTATTCGATATAAATTTCAGCTTGATGCCTCCACGCGTTCCTGAGAAAAAGGGTCTTGACAGACGGACGGACGGACCAACAACAAAGTGATCCTATAAGGGTTCCGTTTTTTCCTATCGAGGTACGGAACCCTAAAAAAAGGATACTTACTTCCACGGATGCATTTCTAAAAGAGATAGCCAATAGCGGATGGTTGTTGCGATACACACACTCTCGGAGGATCGGTTGAAATCTGCCATCTGTAAGAAACAAGAAAATACGATGCAATGCTACTACAATAGTTGCTAAGGCAAACAACATAGTATTGAACACAGCTGTATTAAAAATCTATTTATTTAATTTTTAAATTTAACCTTGGATTAACGGGAGGATCCGGACCTACAGAGGGGTCGCTGGTGCCCCTTAGCTGGGGTCGCAGTAACTATAAATACTCTCAAATTGAGCATGATTATTCAAGGTTAATTTGTATTATCAACGTAAAATAATACCAATAACTGTAAGTGGATGCAAAGCGAGGGGTTGCCAAATATTTTCTAACTGAGGGGGGTTGCGTCATGAAAAAGCTTGACGAACACAGTCTACGGTAATAGCATTTCTTTTGAAGCGGAACCAAGCAACCAATCACATTCTCGTATTATGCGGCAAGATGTGAAATGCGGCTAATGTAATGCGGTTCTTGCAGATATCGCACCTGGTGTACTAGAGCAGAGTGGCCCCACCCAGTTGCCATCGATGCACTTAATTTTGCATATCAATCTCTCATTCAGTGGACCAATCAGACCTGGAAATTTAACCTAAAACAGTATTTAAACATATAAATCGCTGAAACTGTCAGTTTTAACAAAAACACTCTTTATTAAATGATATGGCTTATCCATACTATCATATTATAAATGCGAAAGTGTGTGTGTTTGTATGTTTGTCCGTCTTTCACGTCGAACGAAACGGAGCGATGGATCGACGTGATTTTTGTCATAGACATAGTTTATGGGCCAGAGAGTGACATAGGCTACTTTTTATCCCCGAAAAATGCATGTTTCCCAAGGGAACAGCGCGCTATAACCGAATTCCACGCGGGCAAAGCCGCGGGCAATAGCTAGGTATATTAGGACTTACTTAGAAAGGACTTACCTCAGATATTTTGGAGAAGTCTGATCTGAATCTTGTTACATCTAGCTTCTCATCCTCACTCTTAACATCCGGTAGTGAGCATTTGAAATCATCTAAAACATCATGTAACATTGGAAACAAAAAATATCTACTTTTACTTGACTCTGTTCCAATGGCAAACGAAAAAACGAACATAAGAAGTACCTATTTTGTCTGATGCACTTGTTTATCATTTGCTCTTAGTACAAACTTTCAAAGTATGCTCTGTTAGTGGTCACTCAAGACAGTATAACTTGTTGTATCATGTTTTAGAATGACATTGAGAGACACATGCGAAAGGTTGTCCGTAGTAAGTTTTTTTGCCTGCTGTTGGAAGAGGTATACATAGTCTAAAGTAAGACTACTAAAATAAAGAAGGGTGAACTGTACTGTATACTATTTGTTTACAGTTTATTTCTTTTTACTAAAACTACAACGAGACAGACATTTATATTGAAAGGAATGAGTCCATGTTATAGATAGATTGGCTGAAACAAGTTTTTGGTAAAAAAAAAATTTTTAATGCAAACTTTTTTGCTCTCTGTACTTTTTGTCGACTTTACTTGTACTGCCGCCCAAACTACATTTGCATACCAAATTTCAAGTCGATGCCATTAACGGTTGAAGAGTTCTGTCCTGTGGAGACGATCCTGGCCAGACTACCAAGATGTCACTACCAGATTATAGTATTGTCACGCAATTTACATAAGTATGCCCAATTTTAAGTCAATCCGACTCCTGGAAGTTGGTCGAATTGTACTTGCAAGATTTGACTACAGACAGACAATGGGACATGTGAATGAAACTAAATAAAAGCTTGTAATTTTTTGTGATGGTATGCAATGTAACTAAGCTTTCAAATCCAAACTAAACAACAGAACTTTATAGTCAAAAGTATGTTCCTTTTTCACTTTTTAAGAGCGCAAATTACCTCCCACACTGAAATTCGTTAAGCTTCATCTGCCGTTGAGCAACTAAGCGACATCGAATCTATTTATTGCCCCTGGCCCTTTTATTCATTTGAAACGTGCATAAACGCATCATCGTCCTTGCTTCAATTTAAAATTGCACTGTAGCGCGCCAGCAAAACATATACATGTAAGGAATGTTGGGTATTGATTTGGTCGTGTTTACCTTCAGAGAACTCAATCTGATCCTCGCAAAACACCTTACTGCAATATAGTAACACCACTAACATGGACCCTAGCATTTTGGTGTCTTATTTATCACAATTAGAAGTTATATCGACTTCATTTTGTCAGATAAAATGATAACAAGTGTAATGAGATGATTAAATTCAAGAAGGAAGGAAGGAATTTAGACTTCGAGTGACAGTGACAGGGCGTTTGACAATTGCACCGTGACAGCACATGATTTTGAATCGTTTTAACAGTGGCTCCAACAGTTTTTAACACAATAACGCAAGAAAATTATCGATAGATGTCGCATTCGCGTCGCAAGTGAACTCAAGCAACCACGAAGGCACAATACACCTGAAGATACCTATGTTTTGAAACCAAATTGTACAGTTAGCAACAATGATATGAATACAGCCAAAGTGCAAAAATTAATGCCGAGGCCATAAAGTCCTATATACATATTTCTATTAGCACTTCAAATGTATGTATATTTTTGTTGCTGGCAGTACTTAATTTATTCGGCTTGCATTTGCATAACTGCAAATAGTTTACTCAAATGTTTTCTAAATAGGTATTTAAATATTCCGGCATATGACATGTTCAGATAAAAGCCTAAAAGAAAAATCTAGGAATGATATTGGGCTTAGTTAAAGGGTCAATGGGGCAATCAACTTTCTCTTGTCACTCATTGCTATAGTTACGGTCTCCTGGGTCACTCTTTAAACCGTATGTTTATAGGATTAAATTTGCCAAACATACATTTTTGTGGTAGTTTTAAGCCCCATCCATAATTGATCACCGTAATAAGCATATTAGTAGGTATAGGTATGTGACAAAATTTCTTCTTAATGTAGGTACTTACCTACTTATTTGTCCCCTCGCTCACGGGACGGAATAACAACAAGAAATAGTTAATCCACCCTAAAATTAACTTATTCGTAAATGCCTAAAGGATTCAGTTAACCACAGTCAACCTACTACTTTGTGTGAAAATCACGTTTGCGTGGGCCACCCAAGACTCGTTTCGTTGCTACTTAAGTTAACGCCTAGATTCAGGGCAGGGATCCGAGACTACAACCCCAGGGCTTATACAAGGGAAGACTAGGACGACACCGTGAGAATTGCGGAGTTGTCTTATCTTGTACTTAGTTCATTGTGGCGTTCTATGGGAAAATGATAGGATAATAGGAGGATCTAAGAAAGAAAACTAAACATTTTAAAGGCAGCGATTTTTATTATCAAATAAAGGCACTAAATTGGAATCAAAGATGCACATCCATAGTTAGGTACAGATAACAAGTCTTACATTTACTAATCTATCTATGGCATAGTAGCAGCCGGAGATCGTTTAACACCTCGGTGACTTAATTAAAAGAACACAACCAATACCAACTGGTTCGAGAAATAAATAGTATTTGCTCTTATAGATTTCGCTTAACCACTTTTAATGAGAATGAAATGAAATTTTATGAAAACAGACAAATAAAAGTAAAGACAGATAGTGGCGGCACGCCAGGAGGGCAACTACGAAATTCGTAAATCGAAGTTCGTATCGTACCGTCTCTCTCAATCTCGTATTATAATATTAGCGCCTTGGGATGGCAAGAATGCAAAAATTCGAATTCAAAATTCAAATCATTTATTCAGTAAATAGGCTGCAATGGGCACTTTTACGTCATTTTTTAAACTACCAGCGCTTTCGGAAAAAATGCAAGATACGAAGTTCGAATTTTACACTTCGTAATATAGGGCAATAAATGAGCGTCCGCGACATCAACTTTGCGAGGCCCATTAAATTTTTCAGTCAGGAAGCAAAACGTCATCTAAGGGTCTATGCACACCGCGTTTTTTGAACGCGTTATCGACGCGCGCTGTATCGATACAAAGGTGAGGTGGCTGCTCTATGGAAAGAAAAACGCGCTATCAACGCGCGTTTCTAAAATGCGCATCGGCGGCGTGTTTAAAAAACACGGCGTGCGGTGTGCTCAATGTGACCGGAGCTTTCAGGGTCGGTCTTTTGTGGCAACAAATGTCTCGAACGCTGATTACCAAAAAAATAGGTACTATGTAAACGGTTTGCTCCCGATCGGTGCCGTTAGAGGCACTTCCGATTGGCCTAACAATAATGAGGACTTCTCTGATAAGCTAGTTGACGCTAGTACTATGAACGGACCTCACCTTCTTTGACACTTGCGTCACATTTGTGATAATTTGATAAAATAACTAAATAAGCCAATCACGAGCAAGACTACTGTAGCGGCAAACGGACCTCTCGATACGAACGCCATCTAGTAATCGTTTTTTATTTTTATTTGTTAATATAATAGTTGAATAAACTTTATGGTAAAACATATCAAAAGATGTTAAGCTTGACAACAACAGCGACAATAATAATAAAATATATGATCTGTTCGCAGATTTTTACGTTCAATCAGAAAATAAAATATGTTATACTAATCAGTCTTACATTAGGCACCGCATTTTCACAAACAGAATTATTCTTAATTTAAATATTTAGTAAAAAAATGCGTATTCAACCACAGAAAAAGTACAATGTTCATTGTTCATAAACCATAGAAATAAATACCTATATATTTTAACACTTGTCCAAAGCACGCATAAGATAATATGTTATCAAATGTAAAGCTAAATTTTTATTACATATTCCTTTTTTCTCTTTTGTTGGCTCAAATTGCAACACATAGAACAATCTAATAAGTTTAGATTTTTTTTTTCTTTTATTCGCGTACCGAGTGTTACGAGATTTATGTTTTTTTTTTTGCATTAAATCGGATGCTCCTACAACCAGCCAGCCTACAAGAATAAAAGCAAACGAGCATAATTCATATGTGATGTGGTAGCGAACGCGCAAACAAAACTTCTCATACATCCTAACGCCTTATTCAGAAAAAAAGTATAAAAATGCCTACTAACGTAAAAAAAACGTTCGTAAATGTAATCAGATAAAATACGTCAAAAAGCTGCTTATATACCTTTAAAATAACATTCAGCTTAGATCTACTTATATATCCACACAAAAACATAGAAAAAGTCATCCTTAGCTGCTATTTCATAAGAAACATTCACTGGTTACTATAAATTACTTTCACACTGGAACAACGACAGAACTGAAAATAAGAGGAATACACACCAGCCCCCCGTACCACAAAAGTGCCTGTACCACAAAAAAAAAAGTAAGAGAAACTGAACAATTTTGTCGAATGGGGGCTAAAAGCATAGTAAAAGAGGACAAGTAGGTTCACTCCGAACAAAAGTACATCGCGCGGCTTAAATGCACCCGCCGCACGCAAACTGATAATTTAAGGAGGATTAAGTTTTCTTTAGTCAAGGCTGCGCTGGCTGCCGTCGGTGCCGTACGTTTCTATTTCAGATCGCTCGTCTTGCGCTTGCATCGCGAGATGATCACCTTTTACGTTCGCGTACTCGTACTTACGTATTTTTTGTATTAGGTATAGTTGTAAAAAGCCTCCTAAAGGGTCGGAGTGGACTTACTTCTCCTCTTTTACTATGCTAAAAGACCCAAGACCATCAAATCCCAAAGTAAGATAAGCTAAGTTTGTGTTATGGGTACTAGGCAACAGATTAACCCGTCGCGCGACCAACGACTTTTTTGGTTAATTTTGGTCTAGTACCCTATGTTAAAGGGTGATCGAAACTAGTAACAAAAATTGACAAATAACGAGTACTTAGATATGCGCCACTGTGGCACGCAAGGCGTCAGACGGGTTAACATTCTTAAATAGTTAAATTATAAAACACCCAAGACTCGAAAAGAAACATTCTAATTTTCCATACATCATATCTAGCCCCGACTGGGGGTCGATCCCAGGACCTTAGCTTCATAGTGGTCTGCCTACTTGTTATAGTTAATGTTGTAACGAATATTCTCCTTTTTGCTTCGCATTCCCAAATAACTGTACGAATATTTCACGAATGTAGGTACTTGACATTGAAAAGCGAGAATTATTTATAAATTAAACATACTAAATTAATAGTGTCATGACTTCGTGACTATTTCAGTCTGGCCAGAAACTGATTTAAATTGGAAGTAGGTGAAATTTTACAAAAAACTAAAATATATTTAAGTTACTTATATATGTTTAAGGATGATTTCGATAGGTCTTGAGTCTTGATTACTGGTCTTTAATTACGAGCATCTCCACGGCTACTACGAAACCCGAAACTCGAAGTTCGTGTCGTGCGGTCCCTCGTGACACTTATACTATTTAATACGAGAGCGAGAGGGACGGTACGACACGAACTTCGAACTTCTTTTAGTCTATACTACGGCCATTACAAACGTGCGAACTGAGTGATAATAGTACATTGTGTCTTAAGGGCGGTAAATAAGGAATTACGAACAAGAGTCTATTAGAAGCCCGAAGTTGAAGACTGAGGGCTTTAATGAGTCGATGTTCGTAATTCTAGTACCGCCCGTGCGACATACAATGTTTTTCATCACTAAATATTTTTTTATATTTCTAAAAGAAAAAAAATAGAATTGTTCCAAATATTGGCGATACCTTATGCTGCGCTCTTGGCAGCGCCGCCCTCCCCCTCCTACAGCATGCGACGCAGCGTGCGTGTGCATGTGGTCCTGCAGCAGCGCGCGCAGCACCATCAGTACGGGCACTGACTCATTTAACGACCTTGGGCTTCATGACAAGTAAATTTATACGAGCAATGACTAATTTACTGACCACGGGTTTCATGACAAGCACATTAAGGTCGAGGGTTTTATTTGGGGGGTTGCAACCAAGGTAGCCTGCATGTTACGACACTGTTTACGAGCAAGTGTGATGAAAATAATTTTAAAGGTACCTCTCACACGCTCTCACAGGCCTTATGGGTGGGACTGGCCTAGTGTTGCGTGTAGTGTGACACTAGGGCAGTCCCCTGAGGTCTGTGAGTGCGAGCGAGAGGTACCTTTAAAATTATCTATGACTCAGTTCGCACGTTTGTAATGGCCGAAGTACAGTTTTTTTTCCACTTTTATAAAAAAAAGCATAATAGTGAGAAATAGAACATACGTTACGTCACTAGTATCAAGTACGGTACCGGGGACCATCACCTCATCTGCAAGGATAACTAAAAAATAATGTGCGCATGACTGTTAAAACTAGAGATGCTGATAAATAATAATTGTTCGTTGAAAGTAGCCTCATTACGTGTGTTTGCTAAGTATTAAAACTAATGGAAGAAGTGACATTGAAAGTAATCCATGAGAATACGTCAGCACCTGTTGAAACAGTTCGTCAGATCAAATAGTTTAAACAGAGCGGACGACAGTGACATAGTCGTCTCGTACAGTCAACAGCACTAATATCTGACACAACAAAGATTGCATTGTATAAATATCTGATACGACTCCATTTCTAGGGCCGGTTGGAAGTGTCAGATATTTTTGCACGCTCCGCTGTGGCAGATATTAACGCATACACTGCCACCGACGCACGTGTGCGTTCAAAATGTATGAATAATTACGACTGGGCGAAGTTCCGAAAACGCATATTATTATGTGCGTCAATGGCAGTGAATGCGTTAATGCAGGTGAGGTCCAGACGTCAGAAGTCACAAGTATAATATTAGTTACCTTGTACAGACGGCTCATTAATTGGTAGAAACTAACCGGTAACAAATTTTTTGGTCAAATCGTTTTTTTTTTAGAACTACATATGTAATTACATGAATGAATGAATTTAAGACGCTCTTGTTTACCACAAGATAAATCTTACTACACCCTACCTATATGCAAATTATCAAAATAAAAAAAAATTTAGCCAGTACGCCCAAAGTACGCTGAGCTGACGCACCGTAAACGCAAATATATCTCACGCGTCTCGTATTTAAAGCAACCGTCCACACAGTTGTGCTCTTAAAAAATTTTAGAATTCCAAAGCTTTTTAGACTTCCAAGCCAGTGCTTAAAATTTGCATTGATTTATCGCGCATCAGCGTATTTTGAGCACACGAACAACGCAAGGTTAATTTAAAAATGTACCAAGACATTTGGATCTATGTAAATCACGTATAAATAGTCAATATTATTCACAAGTGCGATTTGCTGGTACCATCAGCCATATATGTAGTCTACCACCCTAAAGTTGAAAATCGTTTGCATGTCATAAATCTATAATGCCAATAGACGTGTCTGTCAACTTGAAAGTTCGACTTTAGCAACATATTCATTTGATAGGAACTTGTTTAGAAATTGATAGACCACTTATTTGGCTGATGGTACCTGACATTTCACTAAATACATTGTCATTTTGACTTAAAATAGTTAATTTCTCAATTAATATTAATTCTAATTCCATTAAGCATATAATTATAATATTATAATATATTTATAAAACACAGTAAATCTGAGATTGGCACTTGCTATATATAACATATCAGAACTATTTTTATTTAATTTTAAATAAATGCAGTATGTGACAAAAATGTGTTGAATTTAGAGTCTTTGTACATCGTGTTTTTTAAACGCACCGCCGACGCGCTAAAAACGCGCGTTCCTGAAATTCGCGTCGACGGCGCGTTTTAAACACATGGTGTGTAAAGACCCTTATAAGGCACGCACAGGTACCTCGTCCACATTACAATCACATTACAATATTTAAATATTACGAATAGGTACATCATACCTAACACTTTCCCGTTTCTGAGATAGTGGAATGTATCAGAGATAGTAAAAACCAAGCAAATCTCAACTTAACGTGACATTTGGCCCAGCGAAGTTATTCAATGCGATCTTACATGCTTAAAAATAAGTAGATACAGTCGCCTGCATGAATATCTGCTACAGCGGATCGCGCAAAAATATCTGACATAACAGGTATCCTAGCGTCCCTAGAAATAGAGTCGTATCAGATATTTATGCACGCTGGCGTGCTGCTGAATGTAACTGTTTAATTACAACTAAAAATTGCACCTAAAATTGACCTTCAATAATCAAAATTACAACAAGAGCGCGGATTTTCGTGATCGCACGTTTCTTTCTATCCTCAATCTCTACCGTTCGATAGAAAGAAGTGGTGAAAGCGATTGTTGGTAAAATTACCTATTTTCATTAATACATTCAGTGATTTAAACGCATACACAAGGTGTCTTCAACTTGTTTATACGTTTTCCTATTTGTTGAGTATAAGGCTGTGTTTTCACCAGAGATGTGCGAGGATGTGTTGCGTACGAGGAATGTCTTTTTCATGAACCAATAGCAACAGCTAATTTACCTTATTCTCGCACAGCACAGTTATATTAGAAACAGCTGAGCGGAGCGAGGCTAGGTAAATGAAGCGTTTCTATTGGTTCGTGGAAAACAGATTCCTCGTCTCACCGATAACCGCGGGGGCAAACGAGTTCTTAAGTGGAGACCGCGAATCGGCAAGCGTGGCGTGTGACGCCCTCAGACTAGGTGGAGCGATGATCTTCGCAGGGTAGCTGGCAAGAACTGGATGAGACTGGCCGAGGATCGTGCTCAGTGGCGTGCAACTGGAGAGGCCTATGTCCAGCAGTGGACTAAGATAGGCCGATGATGATAAAATAAATAAATAAATAAATATCACGGGACAATTCACACCAATTGACCTAGTCCCAAAGTAAGCTTAGCAAAGCTTGTGTTATGGGTACTAAGCAACGGATAAATATAATTATATAGATAGATACATACTTTAATACATATTAAACACCCAAGACCCGAGAACAAACATTCGTATTTTTCATACAAATATCTGGTCCGACACGGGAATCAAACCCGGGACCTCAAGCTTGATGATGATGATGACATTCCTCGCGCATCTCTGGTGGAAACGCAGCCTTACGCTGCTATATCACTATTCACTAATGATTAATAAAGTACTATGAATATATTGGGTGAAAGTGTTGAGTAAACGCTTCTATGCGTTTGAGGCACTGAGCAATGTGCAAGTGCTTGAGGATATTCGAAAATAAATGGCGGTAGTGAACGCGTTGACGTAATTTTCAATTTTCCTCAATGGCGCGTTCTACCACCCTGCGTCTATAAGTAGTAAAATCATGCCATCACTGTCTTATTTGCCTAGCCTGACCTCAAGTGTCTCATCATACTCGCACAGCTACTGAATACACATACATGCTACAGCAGAAAACAAAGACATTACATCATTCAATACAAGAGTCAATTTAGATTCACTGGTAAAGAAAAATTTCGGCCTTTGAATCATATCCTTAAACTAGTTTGCTAATGTTCTTCGGCACTCGAATAACAAAAGATTAGTTGTCTTTTTTTCTCTCATTTAAATCTTTAGGAAAACGTAGAACAAAGATGAGCCCAGAGTGACATTCTAGTTTTACTGTACATATAATTAAACAACTGTATTATTAAATCTATTAAAGCATAGTTATTGGAATCATACAACTTTATGGTTATGA
Source organism: Choristoneura fumiferana (assembly GCF_025370935.1). Lineage (NCBI taxonomy): Eukaryota > Metazoa > Arthropoda > Insecta > Lepidoptera > Tortricidae > Choristoneura > Choristoneura fumiferana. Next base: position 39,253,736 of record NC_133472.1, read on the forward strand.
CACAATTAGGTTATCAGATCTAACAAAAGTTCACTGCCAAATGGCATTACACAAACAAGGCTGACATTGTCAAGGATCTTAATAATTAATGTGAGATATTAATTACAGCAGTAAATGCAATCAGTACCATATGTACCTTATTCTGAACTTTAAACTTACAACTAGACATATTGACGCATGATGCAATAAATGTAATTTACAGCATTCGCTTTTTGCATAGGCATGTTCGATTTTCAGAAGCACAGTACAATTACGACCCATTCATAATAAATGTTCAAATTTCAATGCAATACAAGGGCGGATCCACCGTTGTGGGCACGATGGGCATGCCCACAACCCTAATAGACTTGTGACAATACACTTTCACAGTCTATTGAGAACGATAGGCCAATAGATCTTGATGCGCGGCCAAAATAAAATAATCATTGTTGATGTGTGAGTTCGTATTCTGACTCACACTTGGCCGATGTTCGGGTGGCTGTAACCCGGGAAAAACTTTTTTGAGGACTGGATCCGCCCCTGATGCAATATGGGGATGCAGGAATCATTGACATTTACTGATGATATTTCATAATTCCAAGGCCTTACCTGTACTTTTCCTACATGTCTATTTCATGTGTGCAGACACATGAATACACATGTACCTAACCTATCAAAACCCACTGTTAATTTAATATATAACAATTTCTAATTTTATAAGCTGTCATAAATATTAATTGTCAACATGTCTCCTTAGGTTTTGAACCATTAGAGAATTGTATTTGGTAATGCAGAATCTGGCACTAATAAATATCCCACTTTATAGAATAATTAATTTATCTGAAAGATAAAAATGTTCAAATGGTTTTAGCACTTGAGAAACAATGACTTCAGGGCACTGGTAATTGGGCTGCTGAGTCTTTAGTAAAAACAGATTGAACTAAGATATATTGACACACCTTAACAACTGCAATTATCTGTTATGTTTATCTGCTTCAGCAGTTATACACATTACAGACGACCAGCTACTTGCACACTTTTATGGAGGTATTCTTAATGACCCAGAATCCAATGGAATAAGGCGGCATTGAAATATGATTCCCATACTTTATGTGATTTGGCTCGAGATCAGGTAATGATGATTCAAAGTACAACGGCCATCCATTTAGCAGAACTGTCTTAGTATATCTATTGTTTGACCGAGCACTGATGATGTACTCGTCTATGGACAGATTGTCTCCATGCAAAGCCGTGCCGTTTAGAAGGAACTTTGCCTTAGCCATCTCCAAGTTTATGGCGAAAATAGTTATGGCTGTTGTATCGTTGGTGTATTTTCTACTAGCACAGTGAGCGTACATTCTTTGGAAGCGAGAACACTGGCAGTTTACATACAACACTTTGTTGCCAACAAGTTTTTTGTAAATCACACTTACCCACCAATCTGGAAGAGGATTCAAGTTAGAATCAATCAGGCTGTAGTTTCCACCAAAGAAGCTCTGTCTGATGACCGTAGTGACATTGTACCTCGCTGCCAATCCCAGCTTATCCAACCACAGGGGACTGGCAGCAAAAGAGTTGGAAAGTCCTGGAGCACCCCCGCCATAAGAACTACTAGTCTCACTCAACCACATCGGTATGTTAGCATATTTGGATGTATGATCATGCATTGTTTCCAATTGTGTCTTGAGCAAATCAAAAGTTTCTGGCTTCCAAAAGTCTTCCAACTTAGCTGTCCTACTATTGAGGTAATACTGATGCCATGACCTAGCATTTATGTAGTGTGATCCATTTGATAAGAAATCAATCATGTAGCGTAAGCACTCTGGACGTTCCTCCTGAGGCCTCGTTGTATCAGGGCCAACCAACAAAGAGTGTTTGTAACCATGCCGGTTCAGTATTTGCCGTAGATGCTTGAAATCATGTGCTAGAGTATGTGGACTGATACTAACATTGAAAACATGCCTGAAGGAATTAGGTTCGTTGCCTAATTGCCAGTCTACATGGAATTTCCTATGCTTAGAGTACTGGATTAGTTCGATAGCATTCTGGTCGTTCCAGCCGGCGGCGTCTCGTAGCATCACATTTATGCTGAATAACAGCTTCATTTTAGTGGCTTTGCAGAACTCGTTGATTTCTGTCCATTTTTTACCCGTCATTAGGAAGAATGGGAGGAATTTAGAGTTGTTTTTAGGGCACGCCTCGCAGGTCGCGGTCGGCTGGTCTTCTTTAGTAAATATAAGTCGCTCGGACATCGTGCCGCCTATACGCAGTCGCGCGGGGGCCAGCGCAGCCGCTAGCTTCCTAAATCTTGATTTCGTGAAGTCAATCTTTCGATAGTTTTCTATCTCCGAAGTATCAATGCCTATACTCAGGAACTCGTTGGATACAATCGCGCTCACCTCCTGATCCTCGTTGATGGTGACGACACAACGCTCGTGAGCGTTGAACTTGAAGAACAGGACCAACGCAGCCACGTTGCAAAATGTTATAAAAACACAAACAGTCACTAAGCGCTTGTTCGACATCATCTTTGCGTTTATAAAACTACAGCGACATATGGAACTTTACTGAGCGTTTTTAATAATTAGGCGTTTTAAAGATGAAAAATGTGGATTTTAACTCGCGACTGGCTGGCGCCAGTTATGATCACTGGTAGAGCCAAACCAAAGCTCCGAAAGATTCAAATAGAGAGCTTCCTTCCGATACGACGCGGTGAGAGAATTGTGTGTGATTATGATAGTGATGGATGACAGTGACAGTGACAGATGACAGGAGCAGGGATACCAGATTAAACTAAACCAGACACCGTATTTTATTAATTTTTCAAGTCTGTTAAGCGTGCATTTATAAAGCTACTAGCTTTTGCCCGCGGCTACAACCGCGTAGAATTCGGTTATCGCACGCTGTTCTCTCAGGAACTGTGCATTTCTTCGGGATAAAAACTAGCCTATGTCACTCTCAGGTCCATAAACTATCTCTATGCCAAAAATCACGTCGATCTGCCGCTTCGTTTCGATGTGAAAGACGGACAAACATACACGCAAACACACACACTTTCGCATTTATAATATTATATAAGTATGGCCCTCTTGTTCTGAGAGGAGGCCTGTGCCCAGCAGTGGGACGTATATAGGCTGGGATGATGATGATGATGATGATGATGATAAGTATGCATTTCTGACACAGGAAACTACTATAATGTAATTTTTGCGATTTGACGACCGCATGGCCAAGTTGTTAGACATCCCTGACTACGAAGCTTGAGGTACCGGGTTCGATTCCCGGCCGGGGCAGATATTTGTATGGATAATACGAATGTTTGTTCTCGGGTCTTGGATGTTTAATATGTATTTATCTAATTAAGTATGTTTATCCGTTGCCTAGTATCCATAGTACAAGCTTTGCTTAGTTTGGGACTAGATAATTGGTGTCAAGTGTCCCATGATATTTATTATTTATTTTCATTAGATTTATACTGAGGCACACTTGCAATTAGAATAAGGATTTTAATGTCTTGTGTCAGTAAAGTTACTCTACAGATAGAATTGCATTTCTTCCAGATTGTTATAAAAAGAGAATCACACAGGATGCGTTCTTTATATTTGGGTCCGGGCAGCACATAAGTTTTTTATCACAGTTTAGGTATAACTAAAAGACGCGGAATGCATCTTGTGGAAAGCCACAGAAGATGTAATATGGTAGAGCCGGCGTCCCACGGTCCGTTGACTGACAGACCGCGCCAAACGTTCCACGGACATGCCTAGCCTAGTCACAGACTACTTAGAGAACTAACGAAGTGTGTCAGCCTGATGCGGCCAGTTGGGTGCTAATTCAGGAATTAGCGCATGTTGCAAATACGCTTTAATGAGTCGATGTTCGTAATTCTAGTACCGCCCGTGCGACATACAATGTTTTTCATCACATTTGCGAGTAAAATTGTAAAGGAAAAACTAATCTTTTTTCAAAAATTGCCGGTACCGATGACTGCGTTCTTGGTAATGCCAGCTCCCCGCCACTCTCCTCCGCAGCATGTGCCCGACGTGCGCGCGCTCCTGCAGAAGCGCGCAGCAGTATCAAACTCATTTACCGACCTTGGGTTTTATGACAATCACATTAAGGTCGAGGGTTTTATTTGGGGGGTTGCAACCAAGGTAGCCTGCATGTTATGACACTGTTTACGAGCAAGTGTGATGAAAAACATATTTGAGGGTTGTCTGGCAGGGGGTTACACCCTACAAAGTGTCTGGCAATAAAGGAAATAATTTCTAATATCATTCAGAACAAATTACCTATATAAAAATTTAATATGAGGTATTTGAGGTGAAATTTTATGACGATTGATACGTGATTTTTCCAAAGCGCTCAATATCTAAATTTCATTTCGTTCTCACCTGTGTTGGAGCTACATGTAAAAAAAACTTTCATCCTTTAGGTACAGACACTATAGGTATCGAAGGTTATAGTATAGGAAGTTCATAGCATTTAATGTCAAACTTCAGCAGATAACTTCAACCTTTGAATGAATTTTAATTGTGCTAATCCTAATTCATGAAATCTTGTTAACTTTATACGGCCAGACAAAAAGAGCAAGAAAAGGGTAAAAAATACCTAAGAATTTGTTGTCAAGCACTTCAAATATCTGGCATTCCGCAAAAAGAGACAACCATTTTAATTTCTTTTTTGATTGCTTAAACTTATTGTATCTAAAGAAAGTCAGAAAATCAGTCTCAGTAGGCGAATTCAAAAATTAGAATTTTTCCTCACAAACAAAAAAAAATATTGACTACAGACTTAAAAGCTACCTCTGAAAGAATTATAATAATGATATACTTAAGTGACAGGAAATAGACGAAAAAAAAAACAAAATTAGGTTAAATTACTTTATTGACTCATAAAATGTACCTTAAGATTATTACAACAAAGTCGACATTCTAACAACATAAACTAAGTACAAAATGATTAACAAACTACGAAATGACTCGCTTGCATCGCTCAACATCGCTTTTAAAACCAATACAATAAAAATGCAAAGAATATAACCTTTAACTATGATAGATATATTATTTATACATAAAAAGATTAATAAAAAGATTGTATATACTTTGTAAGGTTTAAGTTGGGCCCCATTAACACTGGAAAAGAAGTGCAACATAATTTAAAAAATGTGCCAGTCTTATTTCTACCATCCTTAAAAAAACAATCATTCAAAATTACATTTGATAAATAAGATAAAATACAGGTTCATCAATTTCAGGAATGTATAAATACGACAAATATAAATATACTTAAGTATACTGAAAAATCAGCGGAGAGCTATTTGAGTCTAACGGATTTGAATGAACTAGACGGAAAGTGTGGAACTTTATGACAGAGTTACTGTATAGTGAATAGAAAGAGGAAAATATGTAGCTCCGTGTAACTTCTGCTATGGCCAAGACTTAGATCACTCTCGGTACTTTACTCATTTGCTTAATGTGTGTGCGGAACAATATCTACCGCTTTAAATATGTAAACTAAACGTAAGAGATAATGAGAGAAAATAAGTGAAAGTAACGTATGAAATAATGAAGTCATGACGGTGAGCAGCCACAAAAGCAAACAAACCATTCTAGTAATATGTAAACAGTACGGTAAAACCGCTGTCGACTCATCGTGAATGCTTTCATTTTACACTATGTTCAGGAAATTATTGGGTGTGGCAACATTTTCATGAGGCGTTTTCCACGTTTAAGCTCTATTACAAAGTCATCCACATTTTCAGTCAACATTCTTCGCGACACACGGTTTAGAGTTCGTCGTGCTTGGGGCCAGAGAACTCTTCATGGCTGATAAAACCATTTTTGTCCTTGTCCTCATGCTGGAAGATCTCTTCGACCAACTTGTCGTGGCTTTCGAGCATGTTCTTGATATCTTCGCTCATTTCACCGTTCTCGGGCGCTGTCATCTGTTTCTTTAGATACTCGCTGACCTGAAGAAATAAACGGAAAACGGTTGTCATTTGATGAAAAGTTCGGTTTAATTAGTATGGACTATGGACTCGCACCAACACGATTTCTGTGCCAAATTACGTAACTCAAACTCCATCGGTTGAGATTTTATCCCGATCCCGAGGATATTATGTATACGGATAAAAAGCAGCCTATGTGTTGTTCCAGATGTCAGTTATCTGCGTATCAAATTTCATGCAAAACCGGTCCAGCTGTTTTAGCGTGAATGAGAAACAATCATACACACACACGCACTCACGTACATTCGCCAACAGTTTTTCATATTGTTTATTGTACTGAGACGACATTCCTTATACCACGAAGTTCGATTGTACTGTCCCGCTCAAGCTAACAGTATTTAATAGGTGTGAAAGGGACGACGACACGATACGAACTTCAAATTTTTGAGTAGCCTTCCTGGGTTACCTCTACAAAATTCGAAAATCGGAGTTCGTGTCGTACCGTCCCTTTCACTCGCGTATTAAATGACATAAGCGTCAGCGGGACGGCAACATACGGAGTTCGAGTTTTGCACTTCGTGGTATGGGGCCTGGCCCTAAGTTCAATGGGACGGTCACGCTAATAGTATTTATTGGAAGAGTAAGAGGGACGGTATGATACGAACTTCAAATTTCGAACTAGCCAAGGTTTCAAAACTTCAGTTGCACGGAGAAAAATGAATCAGGTAAGACGAAACTGAATCGCCAACAGAATGGAACCTTTTCTTACTCAATTTCACTTCTTTTTTTTTATTCGACTGTATAGCAAACGAGCAAGTGGGTCTGCTGATGGTAAGATCACTACCGCCCAAAAACATCTGCAACAACAGGGGTATTGCAGATTTTGTTGCCAACCTAGAGGCCTAAGATGGGATACCTCAAGTGCCAGTAATTTCACCGGCTGTCTTACTCTCCACGTCGAAACACAACAGTGCAAGCAAGATGGTGGTAGCAATCCGGGCAGACCTTGCAAAAGGTCCTAATACCTGCAAAATGTTGGAAGTACGGAATGTCAGCATGACTTTTGCAGCGAAATGGTTCCGAGGCTACGGTTCAGTTTCTTCGATACCTTTCACAAAGGAATACGCAGCGACATTACATCCCAAAAAAACTGTTCAGTAATTTTCCGATAAGAGTACGACTTCATAAATGGATTTTACTGCAATTCTAAATCCCAAAGGGTGTTAAATGAACTCAATACAGATTACAGTCGTTCTGGGGATACGTAATGTAAATGCACGTTATATTTACACAGCATTTATTCGGGTATTTTCACTTTAAGAGCGTTTATACGTGCTGAGCTGGCAACGTTGCATTTTTCTTAGATGTTCTCGATTATTCCAATCGATTATTCGAATATTGAATGAAAATTAAAATTGTGGTCTGATAGAACTGTTCTTAACATATAAGTTAATGTGTCTACTGCAATAATTATGCGTGATAGACGACTTTTATTTTCTTTAAAAATCGTTAATAACATGATAACATGAATTCGTTTTTAAAGAACTTATCTATTAAGAAGAATTCTATCAGACCACATTTTTAATTTTCATTCAATTTTTATGGAATAATCGAGGAAAACTAACAAAAATGCAACGTTGCCAGCTCAGCAGGTATAAACACTCCTACCTACCTGTACCTATTACACCGTATCATACATGACCGTAACAGCAGGGCTACTACGAAACTCGAAACTCGGAGTTCGTGTCGTGCGGTCCCTCTGACAGTTATACTATTTAATACGAGAGCGAGATATATTATATATATGCAATAAGTCACATAAATGACAAAAAGTTACTCTTTTTTATTAATCAATAGTGCTAATGATTCTGAATAAGAAGAACCCACAGTTACCTAATTCTGGAAAGGTATTTAAAGTAAAAATTCCCATTTTATTAAAAGTAAAATATTAATAGTGGTTTGTTTTGTTAATAGAGGACTGAAAATTAAATTACTGAAGAGAATCATGCCATGCGTCTGAAAAATTAGAAAATATTTTCAAGCAAAAATAAAGTTTTTCCAAAAGGATTTTTAATGTTATGTAAACGTCGACATATCCGACTGATTCTGGCGTTTACTTAACAGAAGAGCTATATAGCTACGACTGTGCGACACATGTGTTTACATGCAGAATGAGCCCTCACCTTCAATCGCGAAGTTAATGCTAAAGCATTTTGCGTATGTTGGTTGGTGCTAGTAGGATTTACGTAGAAATGGATGAGGGCTGGTTCTGTACGAACACATACGTGTTGCACAAACGTAGCTATATTGCATGAGTGGTAGCGGAGGATCAAGATAAAAAAAAGTTTAAGGCGATGTCGCTAGGGCGTCCCAGTGACGTATATAATATTGCTTTCCGTATTCAGTACGTCCCCCTATGGCGGGACGACTATAAACGTACGTACTATATAAGGTTAGCCACACGGTTTACGCACTTAAGGCCCAACACACACGGTGTAACGCAACGCAAAGTTTCAAACCGGTTGCGCCATGTGCGGTCTCTCATATGGAGTCATGGCATAAACTCAAAAGTAACTAGAACTAATTGATCGGAGAGAACTAAAATAATTTCTTTGCTCACCCGCGACCTTATGAATCTTATGGTATCTGAGTCTATGCAAGATATGCGTGTTCATGCAGTTCCTCCACCTCCACACTGTAAGAAGTAAGACTGTGAGCTCTGACTGAGCTCTGGTTGAGATCGAAACGCGTCAGTGTATTGTGGTGGTGGTGATAGATGGGTTTGTGTGATTTGTGTGTGTTCTGACAGTGTGGTGGTGGAGGACCTGCATGAACACGCATATCTTGCATAAACTTAGCTATCATAAGGTCGCGGGTGAGCAAAGAAATTCTTTGAGTTCATTGATATGATCCTCCGCAAAGTAACGCCTGATTCAATAAATTAAGTAACTAGAAGTTGCAGTTTCGTTGCAGTTGCGTTTCACCGTGTGTCGTCCCAGCCAATATACGTCCCACTGCTGGGCACAGGCCTCCTCTCAGAACAAGAGGGCTTGGGCCATAGTTCCCACGCGGGCCCAGTGCGGATTGGGAACTTCGCACGCACCATTGAATCGCTTCGCAGGTTTGTGCAGGTTTCCTCACGATGTTTTCCTTCACCGCAAAGCTCGTGGTAAATTTCAAATGTAATTCCGCACATGAATTTCGAAAAACTCAGAGGTGCGAGCCGGGGTTCGAACCCACGACCCTCTGCTTGAGAGGCGATAGGTCAAACCACTAGGCCACCACGGTTTTCCCGTGTGTGCTGAGCCTAAAACATATCGACGAATTCAAACACATGACGCTCCCCGGACGTTGAGTATACTAAATTAACCTAACTCGTCCCAACAAGGGAACGTAGAATACGGAATGCAATATACGCGTCCCGGTGGGTTATATACCGTGATATTTTTGAGTTCCGTTAACTTTCAGAGAACAGTCAACAAGTCTAACGAAGTTAATTTCCTTAAGATACCAGTGGCCTAACAGTTACTGTTTTAAATATACCTAATCAAGAATCAAGATGATTTTTTTATGCGCAGTAAAACAGTGGAAAGGTACTTATTTTGTGATTTTTTAATGTCCGTAACTAATACACTCATATTATTTGAAGCAAACGAAGGTTAAAAAGTTTCGCGTCAATATCGCTTGTCAGTTTGTAAACAATGACTGTGAAACTATTTATTATGTGTACGAAAAAAAAAACAAATATTTTTACAAGCTTTTATTGTTTCACCTGTCCCGTTGTCTGTCTGTCTGTAGTCAAATCTTGTAAGTTAAATTTGACCAACTTCCATTACTCGGATTGACTTAAAAGTTGGCATACTTACTTATGTAAATTGCGTGACAATAAATAATCTGGTAGTGACATCCTGGTAGTCCGGCCAGGATCGTCTCCGCAGGACGGAATTCTTCAACGGTTAATGGCATCGACTTGAAATTTGGTATGCAAATGTAGTTACGGTGACCATGCAAGTAAAGCCGACAAAAAGTACAGTCCGCAAAAAAAGCTAGTAACATATTAAAAATGAAATTTTTACCAAAAACTTTTTTTTGTTTGACCGTTAGGTTAATAACCAGGTTGTTTCTATCAATGAACTCAGCCGAAGTTAACGGAAATAAAAAACACAGTGTATAAAGCCTTAAAGTGTAGGACCACCTCTAAGCCCAGACCAATCACCATCCAACTGGACCTGCACCGGTCACTGACCTCCTCTCTGGACAGTTCCTGGTCACCATCTGTGTCCATGGTTTGGAAGGCTAACTCGATACTCACTTCTTCGCGCGACAGCAACTTGTCCTGATCAGCGTCGATTTCTTTGAAGACGTTGGTGGTTGGTGGAGAGTCACCAATGTTGATGAGTTCCACCTCAAAGTGGAGGGTGGCGCCACCGGGGATTACATTGCCGGCACCACGGTCTCCGTAACCCAGGGAAGCAGGGATGGTCAACTTGCGCTTCTCACCTGGAACAGGAAGGTGGAACAGATGAATAAGTATAACCTAACCTAACTAACGCTGCGTTTCCACCAAAGATGTGTGAGGGATGTGTTTTTGAACCAATAGAAACGCTTCATTTACCTATCCTCGCACAGCATATCTCTGGTGGAAACAGCTGAGCGGAGCGAGGCGAGGTAGATGAAACGTTTCATTGGTTCATGAAAAACAGGTTTTGCAGGTGGTAGGAGCTTGTGCAAGGTCCGCCCGGATTGCTACCACCATCTTGCTCGCTTATCCTGCCGTGAAGCAGCAGTGCTTGCACTGTTGTGTTTCGGCGTGGAGAGTAAGACAGCCGGTGAAATTACTGGCACTTGAGGTATCCCATCTTAGGCTTCTAGGTTGGCAACGCGTCTGCAATACCCCTGGTGTTGCAGATATTTATGGGCGGTGGTTATCTCTTACCATCAGGAGACCCACTTGCTCGTTTGCCATCCAGTCGAATAAAATAAAATAAAAACTCGCAACACACCCTCGCACATCTCTGGTGGAATCGCTGTTTAACCAAAATTCTATCAATCATATATTCAATTCTAGCACTGAAAGAACTAATACTTATATTACAAATCGTTACTACTTTTGAAAAGTTTGTACCTCAAAATCGATAATATTCTGATGTTGCCATATTGAATTGAGATACGAGTTTTTTCAAAGCATCGACGAAATGGTCCCCATTATGGGGGAATCTATAGAATTCATTCACTCACCCACACACATGTCGAGCAGACCCTGGTCCCAGCCCTTGATTACTTGTCCGACACCAATCTGGAAGGTGAAAGGCTGGTCGCGGTCGAAGCTGAAAACAAAAATACGATTAATTATAACACTATGTCAATAAAGGTCGCTGGATTGACATAAATCAACGAGAATCCTTCAGGCGTAAAGGATTCCACCAATGGAGAGTGGTACCTAATTACCTACATATTCCCACCGGCTTACCCAATATTTACTAAATAGGACAACAGGATATTCAGGATTTGAATGATGTAATGTAAGCAAACCGTGGTGGCCTAGTGGTTTGAAATCCGTGCTGGCCTAGTGGTTTGACCTATCGCCTCTCAAGCAGAGGGTCGTAGGTTCAAACCCCGGCTCGCACCTCTGAGTTTTTCGAAATTACATTTGATATTTACCACGAGCTTTGCGGTGAAGGAAAACATCGTGAGGAAACCTGCACAAACCTGCGAAGCAATTTAATGGTGCGTGTGAAGTTCCCAATCCGCACTGGGCCCGCGTGGGAACTATGGCCCAAGCCCTCTTGTTCTGAGAGGAGGCCTGTGCCCAGCAGTGGGACGTATATAGGCTGGGATGGAATGTAAGCAATCTTGTCTTCGGCTTTACCACGGAAATATATTTACATCTGACGCTACGCCATTGATACTACGTAATAAGTTTCTGGTAAAATAAGTTTTTGGTAAAAAAATCATTTTTATACAAGCTTTTTTTGCTAACTGTACTTTTTGTTGACTGTACTTGTATTGTCACTCAAACAACATTTGCATAGCAAATTTCAAGTCGATGCTAATAACCGTTGAAGAGTTTCGTCCTGCGACGACGATCCTGGCCGGACTACCAGGATGTCACTACCAGATTATTGTGTATTCACGCAATTTACATAAGTATACCAAATTTCAAGTTAATCCAACTACTAGAAGTTGGTCTTATTTAACTTGCAAGATTTGATTACAGACAGACAGACAACGGGACGGGTGAAACTAAATAAAAGCTTGTAATAATAAATAGTAGATTGTACAACAAGAGCATAAAACGAGCCATTTTACCCAAGTCGTTCGTTCGAGCCGGTACGGCAAGGGTGGATAGACACGTCGAGGGGAGAATGGGTTAAATGCTCGAGTTTTACAGTTCTTTTCACTTAGTTTGCGAGTATTTGCGAGGAAATGAAATAGCAAAAATGGAAACAATTTTTCACTTTCTATGTACCTACCTTTTATTTTTCATGCATTGTTATTTAATTGTTTATTTTTTAGTTTTATGATTTATTTTGATTGATATGATTGATCTTTGGTTTCATGTAAATTAAAAATTATTAAAAAAATATGTTTTTTTTTTCTTTGTTGCTGTTGACACCTGATTACCTCGGTATTAGACGAAGATTTTACTTGCACTAGAGCATAAAAGTCATTTTATGTCGCCTAGATCTTGCATAAATACCAAGTTTCCGAGTATGAGAAGTGAAAAACCTTTTTCCGCACTAGGTGCGCGTGGGTAACTATGCCCAAGCCCTCATTCTGAAGTGAGGCCTGTGTCAGGGCACATTCTCTACCTCACTAAACATCCTGAACAGTTTCACATAAATATTTTATTCATAACCATACCACCTTCAATGATTAATGTTCCTAAACTTCCTAAATGTGACCAGTACGATGCTCTCGCCTAAATAATTGTACCCATACCTACCCACGAAGCAAAACTAACGATGAATGACGGAGATAATCAATACATTAAATGAACTTAACAATTCTGCAGACTGGAAATAGCCATAGATGTATGGACTTTAGTGCAGAGCCGGAGAACGAGAACAGGATGGTAGTAAGTATATCAAACTTACAAGGAAAATTATAACGACTAATTTTGCTTTTTCTTAGACTAATAGCAGCCTAAGGTATAAAATATACCTAAACTTAGAAGATTGCGAACAAAATACAAAATTCATACAAAAATATTACTACATTTTATCGTAATCGCTACGGAACCCTATCTTGGGAGTGTTCGACACGCTCTTGACCGTTTTTTATTATTTTTCCTCTTGTTGAAGATAATATCCAGTTATAATTCCATGACGTTTATGTTGTGTGACACTTTTTAGGAGGGAGCGTGACGTCACTGCCCCCGCTCCCGAACTTTGACGAGCTTTTTTCTTCTGCATTAAATCTGAATATCGAAAATTGAAATATTGATAGTTAAAATATCGACGGTCAAAATATCGAACCAGGAACCTAACCTACTTTCGATATTTTGACCTTCGACTTTTTAACTTTAGATATATTAATTGTCGATATTCAGATACGTCCCCGTCAGACAGACGGATGGAAAGTGTAGCGATATTAATAGGGTTCCATCAATTATCCTTTGGTCCATGCCCAAACCCTGAAAACATGATAATATGTCAGTAAATTTACCAACTATGCCACGCGCCATATAAATCTGCCCAAAAGTTCATTACTTAATACTCAGTTTTGACGCGTTTTTGAGATACATTTTTATGCGACGTCTTTACGTTACTCCCGGATTGTGTTCGAATTCGAATCGCTTAACGGTATAGTGCCTATTTAATTATTGGAATTATGCCTTTATAGTTTTTGTGGTACTAGTCGTGGCAATGAACTTTTAGGCAAAGTTAGGCGGCGGAAGGTATATCAATATATTTCACTGTAACACAGTCGCGTAACGTCACGTAAATATGGGAAAGTGCTTCCCTGTAACAAGATTATCTATCCGTTGTCCGCACAACTACATCAAACCAGAACATAAACATTAATGGGTGCACCAAACACTGCGCGAACAATGGCTTATGTAATAGAGTTATTCTACGTGCCGATTTATCTGATGCGACGGTCACTGGCGGAGATATACGACTAGTGACCATTATGGAGCTAACCTAAGCTAAATTTATCGGTTCGCCGAATAAGTTTTGTCAGAGATAACGCTTGCTCGAAGTGACTATTGGCAGACACTGATTTTTACCAAAAAACGTACGAAATAAGTAAGGTGTTGCTTAAAAATCAACTTTCATAAAGTCATTGTCTCACCCCGCCATTGGGTTCTAGGTAGTTTTTTTAAAACTAATTTTAGGGGTCGCTACCAGCTATGAAAGTTTTGAAAACACAAAGTTCACAGGAACATTTTTTTTTATTAATCTATACTAATATTATAAATACGAAACGGAGCGACGGATCGACGTGATTTTTGGCATAGAGATTAGTTTATGGGCCAACGTTTCAGGTTCTATTTCTATTGGCTACGAAATTTAACCAAACATTCATGTACCTAACTTTGTTCTATCCCTGAGATTCATTAAGTAGGACGTAGGTACACAAAAAAGGCGAAGCCGATGTGTGAAAATGAAACCTAGGTACGAGTATATGAAAAAAATTAGCAGATGGTAGGACCTTGTGTAAGGTCCGTCCAGATTGCTACTACCATCTTGCTCGCTAATCCTGCCGTGAAGCAGCAGTGCTTACACTGTTGTGTTTCGGCGTGGAGAGTAAGACAGCCGGTGAAATTACTGGCACTTGAGGTATCCCATCTTAGGCCTCTAGGTTGGCAACGCATCTGCAATATCCCTGGTGTTGCAGATGTTTATGAGCGGTGGTGATCCCTTACCATCAGGAGACCCACTTGCTCGTTCCAGTCGAATAAAAAAAAACTCATTCCAATAAATCCGACTTCCTTCCTATTGAAGAGTTTCAGCATTATCTTATGATTATGAATTCTATCCTATCCAGCTATTAATAAAATGAAATAATTGAAATTCGAACAGCAAAATTCAAACGAAATAACAAAAGACGTAGCAAGAATAAAATGTCATTTAAAAAGCGCAGTTCGCCTAACAATTATGTCAATGGCTGTTTCAGCCAGGACTTTATTTTCCATGAAACATAATCATAAGTTGCAGCCTCATGCATTAGGGAATCGTGTACAGTGCAGTAGCACTCAAGCTTAGGAGTCTTGGCACCTTTGCGGGCTTTGCTCGCAACATTAATTTAGCTTCTTCATTCCTAGTACCTATTCAAAATGTAGGAACATTACAGAATTCATAATTCGTACAATCTAATGAAGAGTCGTAAAGGTAGCTTTCAGAAGGACCTCCGAACAAAGTACCTATCTGTAACTAAAAGCTACAGGTAACTAGAAAAAAGTCACTAATTTATCTTTAGAAATAAGCCTACAAATAAAATGTTTCTTTTAAATCCAAATGTTGGTAAATTGTGGAAAACTGACAAAAAAAAACGTAGAAGGTATAGTAGTCTCTGACGTAATCCCAATAGTCGCTAATTTGGCAACACTGGCTTCATATATAGATGAAAAACTTAAGTAAATGACCTGTTGTATGTATTAGTGCACAAAATTAATTATAGAGCTTAAATCAATTTTAAACGAAAATATAATTTGGAACGTCAATTTGTTTATACTGTTAATTTGTCCGTACACGCTACTACTATGCATTAACTTATGTTTTTCCCCTAAAGTTGTTTAACAGCATTGATACTTTGAAGAGAGACTTAGACTGAAGCGCACCGACCGACCGACACGACCTATTACGAAACCAAGTTGTTTGTTAAATTACGAGAGTACATTTGCGCAATCGCAGTGATTCATTGGAACGAGGATTTGTAACGGTGTTTTTCATCACACTTGCTCGTAAACAGTGTCGTAACATGCAGGCTACCTTAGTTGCAACCCCCCAAATAAAACCCTCGACCTTAATGTGCTTGTCATGAAACCCGTGGTCGGTAAATGAGTCATTGCGCGTACACATTTTCTTGTCATGAAGCCCAAGGTCGGTAAATGAGTTGGTGCCCGTACTGATGGCGCTGCGCCGTGCCCGGCGCGCGCTCCTGCAGCAGTACTACATGGTCTACAACATGCACATGCACGTTGCGGCGCATGCCGAGGGAGGTAGAGGGCGGCGCTGCCAAGAGCACAGCCTAAGGTATCGCCAATATTTGGAACAATAATATTTTTTCTTTTACAAATATAAAATTTTACTTGCAAATGTGATGAAAAACATTGTATGTCTGCGACTTCGGGCTTCTAATAGACTCTCGTTCGTAATTCCTTATTTACCGCCCTTAAGACACAATGTACTATTACGTAACGTAAATAAAATATTGATAGTTTACAATACAACTTACACGTAGAAATACGCACAATAAGTAAGAAGGGCATCAAATGGGGATCTGTTAATACAATACAATGAATCTTAACTGTAGACCAACACAAAGTAAGCAGTAGGTACTTACAGGAAACACAAGTACCCATATATTGAGATTTTCCAACGTAAGCAATAGTCGGCTTTATAGCTTCAGAGCGATCTCTTCCAGACAACCCTTACAAGAGACAGAAGTAAAAAATAGATGTTAATACATTTGAATACACAAACTGATATGTGATTAATAGTTAATAATGATTAGACACATTTGACATAGTTGTATACAAGTGATTATGACGCATGACACTGCGTCGAAAATAATCACGGTCTACGAGTACCTGTATCCCGTAACAAATGTGTGTCCAAACAATCAGATAAAGAAGAACATGCTGGAACAAGATCTAACATTGTGTCAAGCCCTTACGTTAGAAACAAAGGGTGTTATAAAATTAATGCGGAATATTTCGGCAGATGATCGATTTATTTCGGCTAAACACCGATAGGTTTTTGTTGGAATTATCGGTGCAAAATGTATTCACGCTTATCACACGGTACAATTTGAACATCGAGTATAAAACACACTTGTCACATAAATCAAAAATCCCGAAAAATATTTACACTGGTGTCTAGTCAAACTAATCCAACCACCTGCTGATATATTCTCGAATATAAATCTGTTCCACCCATCAAAACGCTCAGGCGCACGCCGCGGGTAACACGCATTCACATCAAATACAAGCGCTACTGCAATAGGGTAGGGACCAGTTCATTCAAAGAACAGGGACTATTCATATCTATTGCGGAAATATTGAGTATTCAAGGCAATTCATAGACAATTTAATGTTTTGTTTCCCGCTGAAACGTTTCTAAAAAGAGGTTTACAATAAGGATTAATGTCTTCTAGGTTAAATAGTATCAAAACATCATAAAAAACCTCTTATTTATTTTTAAGAATCAGGTCTGTCGTATGTCGTCGATTTTGTAATCTTAAACAACTTTCTTAACAGAATTCCTCCCGATCCCGAACTAAGTGCTCTCTGTTTACGGGTAATTCATAACCATAACATAACCCCCTGTATGCTCCCTTCGTGAATCAACTATTGGCTCTGTGCACGACATCAGAGCCACCTAGCGTCCGCAACTTTTATGGCTCTGATGCTCTGACGTTTTGAAATTTCATGGCGACCTATCACGTAACAAACCTATAACGTATTAATTTATAATACAAAATT
Source organism: Choristoneura fumiferana (assembly GCF_025370935.1). Classification (NCBI taxonomy): domain Eukaryota; kingdom Metazoa; phylum Arthropoda; class Insecta; order Lepidoptera; family Tortricidae; genus Choristoneura; species Choristoneura fumiferana. The sequence goes on from NC_133472.1 coordinate 39,271,315, forward strand.
ACTGTTATACCGTGATTTAGGTGGACAAAAGGTTGTGAATTCATTTTTGGTCATTAAAATTAAATGAGGTAAGTAAAATTTATTCAAAAAGTGTTTTATTTTTGTTATGTCAGGGTTTGTTTACTTCATGTTTAGTTGTACTTTTACTGTAAACGAAAAGATAAAGCTATCTTATTGGTTTCTTTGAATACTAGTAAAATTATATAATTGTTCTTATATCGCTAGTAATAAATTAAATATCGTTTTCAGATCAAAATGAGTATCATTTTGAAGACCGGTTTTGCGAGTATCACTTAATATAAAATTTCAACCACAAACCGTTTCATAAGGAAAATTGTTGCTGGACATGTCCGAGATGTAGAGGAATTAAGAACAAAACAGGGACAGTGTTCAATAATTCAAGCTCGCATCATAACACAAACATCTATTACTAAAATTAGGTAGTTAAAGTCTATTTCTTCTTCTCTTTTAAAATATGGCTTTTCTGTCCTAATTAATAGGACAATTTCGCCAGTGTCAAAGTAAACTCCCTTTGAGAGGGACGTTGTACGGTGGTTGTTGTAGTTTTTGCAACTTGATAGTAAAATCCCAGAAACCACGTGGACACAACTTGCGCATTAAAAAATGTCAGACACGAGAGAAATGTTAGAAATGTTCACTGTTAAGGTTAATCGTCGCATAAAACACTATCAAAATTATAATTCAACTAGCCAAAGAAACAGAAATAGCAAAATTAGATATTGTCTACATCCGCCATGTTCGAATGCTACAAATCGAATCTACAAATTGCTTTGTTAATGACAGATTCATATGATTATGATAGATGACAGATGACAGAGCCAGAACTATTTCTACTCTTGGCCACCATGAGCGCTGCAATAGATTTCATTACCACTACTCACTAGTACTTCGCACCCTCCCAATAGGAATAAAAGCACAGAATAAGTAATAGGACAAGTGCAGAAGCTTCTCTGCCGTAAAAAATCTACTTTTAGGCATAGGAAGTAAGAACTTTATGTTTCCCTGTGAGTATGACAGATGGCACAGCCAGAACTATTTCTACTTTTGGCCACCATGAGCGCTGCGATAGTACTTCGCACCGTCCCAATAGGTATAACCTAACCAACAGAAATATGGAAATGTTGATGACGATTAAATACTTGCAACCATTAAACTCCACGGGGCAATAACAGCAACAAGAATTTACACATTTAAGGCCACAGGTCACAATCGAAAGCGGCAGGTGACGCCGGTGGTGACGCAAGAGTGCATGGGATTGCATAAGCCGCATCTTAGTGAAAGTTGCAGACGTTGCAGTCGTATGCATGGTAGCTAGGTGTAAATGCGCAAGTTCGAATACACTGATGACCTTAGAACCACTTTCCGTTCAAACTTGAACGAAGAATTAGCCAGTATTTTTGTTAGCCGACTTCCCGAAGGAGGGTTATGTTTTTGCTGGTCAGTAGCTATAGCTGTGAAACGTATGATTGGTAAAGCTAGCAGAAATTTTTATAAAACAAATTGAACCGACTACAAAAAACCATGAAAATAATTTTCTACCAGTCTGAAGTCGGTCGGTGCGAGCCAGCAGGAGTGGACCTATAGTCATCTACCTCACCTACGCACTTTTATTGGGCTTCAATCACTCCTGCTGGCTCGTGCTGAGGCACCGACCGACTTCAGATTGGTAGGAAATAATTTTTATGGTTTTTTTGTAGTCGGTTCTATTTGTTTTATATTTTTTTCACGCTTTTTAGTGTAAATAATCTAAGATACAATAGTTAAATATCAACTGCTCGTCACCATTTACGAAAGATTGCTTTTTCCGATGCTGAGACGTTCATTATTAAGGAGTCCTGGTGCTTCATCTCACACTATTTCAAAAAGTTCACTTTTCTTAAATGCACACTTTCCCAAAAGGTACACTTTCCCAACTGGGGCACTTTTTCGAAAGTGCACTATTTCAAAAAGAGCCTAGAGAAAGTGTACGTTTCGGGAAAGTGGGTTTTTCAAGCCTGACCCAACTCATTTACCATCCTCAAGTCAATACGGTGGAGCGTATCAACCAGACTAGAAATGTTCAGTTCACCCATTTATATTGCAATACGCTATTTGACTATTTTGTATATGTTTTATAAATTAAAACTGCACAATGCCTGTTATCGAATAGAAAAACAATTTTTAAGCTACCTTTCCAAATAACAAAGTTATAAAGGTTTGAAATTCAAGATTAGACAGAGAAAGACATACTGGCATGTGACGTCACACGCCAGTACCGCCATACTTGCTGCATAGAGAAAAACGTTTGAGAAAGAGACAGGTATATAGATTTTTCAAAAAATCACTATTAATCTAATTTTCAACCGATTTAAATTTTCTCTTCGCTCAACACTATCTGCATATCTATATTTGCATAATAATATTAAGATATGGCAAAATCAGGAGTTGTCAAATACCGTATTGTCATGTCGGCGCCGCAGTTCTTGGAGTTGAGTTACCAAGACATTGGCAAGAACGCAATCCCCGAGGCGCGGGCCGGCAGTAAACCCGCTCTGCAGCGTTGACGTTCCTATCTCCACAAATTAAATATACATGGCATCGGAAAAGACACTCGGCATAAACGGGACCGTTACAGCGCCGTTTTAAACTCCAGGCTTTTGTTGCTGTTCGGAGTCAATGTGTCGGTAGGTTAGGTATGATTAACTTCTCTTTGACAAAACCGCTTAGAAACAGGCGGGCGAATATTCAGCGTTTTTGCAGCGTTTTTTTGTCATAAATGTTTTCGCAGGTGTTATAAAAAGAGGTAACGCCTGACCAGAAATATATAACTATTCGCCATGTTGCGGAATTTCATTGGAACTAATTTCTTACACTGGCAATAATTTTAATGATTGTCAGTGTCACTGCGGCGGTTTCTTTGAACAATAACAAAAATGTCCCAAAACGATTAGTAGTCATCAACGGATCATTGTAAATAATGTTTAAGCTGAAAAAAAAAAACGCTTGGGGCACTACGAAACCTTTCCAAATTAACATCAGAGCTAGCGTTGTAGTTGTAGAGATTTTCCAATTTTGGAATAGGCCCTCTGAACTGTTGCCATATAAATAAGAACAATAGCGCCCTCTTGACAATAGTCATATATTTTTGGTTTACCTTTAATAATGCCCAGGGTTAATTTTTTATGAAAAATTAAGACAATATCGATGATGAATTTAGCGTGATTAAATCTTGTTACTCGTCTTTCCGTGATGTGCCAATAAAAGAGGGACGCTAATGACGTTTGACAGAGCGGCCAAAACGCTCGAATATTCGCCCAGGCACTCTTAATAACCCAACCAGCTTAGAATAGTCAGAAAACCCCTGTCATTGTCATTTCTAACTTCAATATCTCAAAAACGGTGTATCGATTTTTATCAAATGAAAAAAAAAAATGAAAAAATTATTTATTACCAAAAACAGAGACAATTATAAACATTAATTCGGCGACACCCACACTAGGCAGAGCCTGTATCGTGGGAGTCAAAACATACAGGGTTACCGTTAAAAGTGCGCACACAGAACTCCCGCAAGAAACTAGCTTTCACGAAAAAACCGCATCGAAATCGGTCCATTCATGTGAGAGCTACGCTGCTACGGAAAGCGTCAAAATTAAAACACTCCTCTTTTTGCGTCGGAGGTTAAAAACAAGCTTCCTACCTACCATGGATATCTAGTTTTTACCTGTTTTCCGGTTACCATCTTACTTCTGAAAATGGTCCTCGTTTCTTACCTGTAAGAAAAGACAAAGTTTTAGGAAACATAAAGGGTATGCACATAAAGTAAAATAGCCGGTGGGAATTTGTAAAATTTTTGATTCTTTATACCTTATCTAAACTTAAATAATAAGACGTATTTCCTATAATACCTGTAAATATTTTAATCCGTCATTGATCTATCACGTTGTCCAATGGAAATTAATCTAATCCTAAAATCCTACTTTCATCCTTTTCCTACAATACTAGTGAAAAGAAGACGCACTGCTACCACGAAGATGGTATACCAAATTCATACCTCAATTGGCGAAGTAATTTTTATCTAGAGTGCGTCTCTTTTATTCGGCATATCTTTAGAAAGGGAGAGGGACTCGCCGATCGACAAATAATAAAAACGCAGGGCTATGCGTACAGCGGCGCGCCATGATTGAAATTTATGGTATAAGGATAATACAGAGATTATTTCGCTCAAACGCCGAGTTAATATAGCTTGGCTACTATAAACAATGAATTATTTTTGCTTTATACAAAAAAAATAACCGTTACAAATATGACGCGGTTTTGACGTTACAGTGCATGTTAATTTTCAGTCTTGTTCGTATAGTCTAAACAGACAACTAAGAAAAAAAATCAAAGAGATGTTTGTAGTTTGTGTGTAATATTGAACATTATATGGTTATCATAAAATTATTATTACCATCCCTAGGGATAATATCACGTTAATCACAATATATCTGATGAGAATGTCATACTCGTACCTTATTTTTGACAGGCTTAATAAATGAGTAGGCTCTCAATTCGTCAGACAATAACAAAAGTCTGAAATATTTTTTCACACCTCTCGTTAACAGAAAAGTTACTTTTTCTCTCTGACGAGAGGGATCAAAGTGTTACTTTTCTGTTCAAGGCTTTTCTAAGTGTTTATGTGCAGGTTTTTAATGACCGCTTTTCGTATTGGGTTCTTAATAGTCTACTCTCGGGCTCCGTGACAATGTCTCGAACTAGGTTAGCATCGGTAGAAAGTCCTGTCGTCACGACGCGATTGAAAGTGCGATGATAAGTGACCTTTATTATACCGGTTGTGCCGAAACAGGTAACGGTATTGGTGCTTTCTTACTCCGCATATTAGGGAAGGTTTAATGCATAGTGGACAGCACGTAGAATCTAAAATCATGTTTCCCTCTTGCTCGTTTGAGACAAATGTGAGCAGGAGAGTAATATGGTTTTGGGCTCTACTTTCGAGCTGTTTACTATACCTACAATAGCTGGATTTCATTTATTTGTCAAACGGCGTGTTAGTAAATGTTATGTTGAATTGCCTTTTTTTTCCTTTTACCTACTCTTCTTGGTAGTTTTAAATAGTAAGGCCAGATATAGGACAAGCCTTTAGCCAATTCTTCAAATTATAATATAAGTACCTACCTGGGCGACCGAGCTCCGCTAGGGCTAAAACTCTGTAACAACAGTTTTCCCAGAGATAAGACCAAGTTGGATCGATTTTTCATCCCCAAAAAGCCCTACATACCAAATTTCATCGATTACCCAATTTTCAGTCGTTTCTGAGATTCTGATTATATATATAATATAAGTATATACAAGAATTGCTCGTTTAAAGGTGTTAGATGTCACAGCGTAATTGCTTTTATCTTGTATTCTTGTTGTTGTAAAAAAGTGGTAGGCACAGCATTACTCGTGGATTATTCATACTTCTGCTAACTTTATATTTTAAATTTATGTCATATCTGTATATTTATTTAGCTTTTAATAACCATGCTATACTTACAAATAAGCAACAAACATGCCAAACAAATAGCAATCCTTAAAGTCCTTGGAAAGTATATGAAAAACAGTTAATATATTGAAACAAACCGGCACGTTGGACTTATTTAAACTTGCATTTCATAGCGAATTCTATTTCAGAATTGTAATTAAATATACGGCCGCGTTTCGAGCGCAGACTGTGAAATGCCTTTCCTCATTTAAGCCGGTTTAATTTGGATTTTCATATGGGTATAAATGGTAAATTAAAAAAAAAAACAAAACGCTATCGAGTTCAGAACACAAAGACACAAAGATAACGCCCGTTGAATTTTTAACACAGTGGTTAGTGCTGGAACCAGATGCTACCGTATAGTCGCAGAACGCAGATATATACCGCAAAATTTAATATTTATAGCTGGCAACACACCTTGTTTTTGCTACGATGAGACATTGCGCGGGCAACATTTTCCCGGACGTCTATTTGATAACCTTCGGTTTGTTTCGAGTGTAATTGAATTCTTTATTTGTTTCTCTAAAGTCGTTCCAGCGAATGGACTTGCTGCGTTTCCCACGAAATAGTTTCTCAAAGGTCCCATGCAGCTCTTTGTCTTCTATTTCACCTTTATTTGTGTGTTACTTTTATTTACATATCTGTGCCAAAAATTTGCTTCACCAAACAGTTATTCACTGTTACCTTAAATGAGCTCCCAATATTTCGACGCATTAGCGTCATGGGCCCTCTTATTGGCAATTTAACAATTGACTATTATTTGGTAATGACGAAATATCGACAACACTAACAATTAATAGGTAAATAAAAAAAAAAAATGTTTATTAAAGGTAACCTTATTAACATTCAATGAATATCCAGCGGCCCCACACTAGGCAATGCCTGTCACGTGGCGGCCTGATTCGGTTTTAAAATAAATAAACAATTGGGAAAAATTACTTAGTATTAGCCGATTACATAAAGTGAAATATAAGGCTTTTAAACATATATATAAGAACTTAGCTATCAGTTTAAAGAAGAAGAGATAAAGCAAAAATGCATGTATTGTGTGTGTGTGTGTGTGTGTGTGTGTGTGTGTGCGTGTGTGTGTGTGTGTGTGTGTGTATGTGTGTGTGAGTGTGTGTGTGTGTGTGTGTGGTTGAGAGGTAAGTCAGGCTACAGAATTAGAAGACATCAGAGAAGCTATGTTACGATCTTTAGGTAATACTAGTATGCATGGGAGGACAGGAAAAAAGAATATAGACACAGACAGGTGGATTGAGTTAGATTGAGTGTCTTTCTCTTAACATATTATTTGAGATGGTTAATACTTTCTTCTGTTCAAGGTGGTTCAAGCTTCATTATCGAACACACTACGAGTAACCGACTGTCAACGAATGGTCAATGAGTGGCTGATCCACGATTGAAACCGCTGCATTTCTTTAGTTTAAAAACAACGCACAAACTTGAAACAAAAGCTGTCGTAAGACTATAATCACTGCGTGGTCAAACCCGATTAGTCAAAATAATTGACTGTCGATAAAAGAATAATGTAAAAGTTTAAAATCGAAGTTTTTACGAATGATTAGATCGAGTTATTGGGCTTAACCACACAACCCCTACCTGCCAGCATCCATCAGACAAAGCGGTGTGCCCACGGTGTGCCGGACTGAACGAGGTCCAAATTGCAGACATGAACAGCAAATAGCCGTGAAATGAGGTTGTCTTTCGAAAATTGAAATCAGCTTCTGACGAATTTTCAAATGGAATAGTATTTCCCGTTTGACGTTTAGCGACAATCTTGACAAAGAGCTGCATTTACGATTGGTGCTAAAATATAAAGCCAGAAGGGAATGAGATTAAAGAGTCAACTATTTACAGATATATCTCGTTATGAATAACGTGTTTCCATCGGGATAAGTCAGACCTCAATCGAAGTAAGACGGCACCCGTATTGTCAATCAATTATTGTGTTAAATGAGGACATTTTCATATCCATTTAATATGGAACTTTATTATTTGGTGCCAAATGTAAAACGGTTGTACGATGGGTACTGAAGCTAATGAGGGCTAAAAGACAGGTGAAATATCGCTAGATGGCGTTAGTATCGTGAGGTTTTTTTGGACGTTACGGTCTTGCTTGCGATTGGCTCATTTGGTTATTAGCCAATTGAAAGCAAGAGAAGTAACGTCAAATATAAAAAACCCAGTTCTAGAACACTCGTCGTCACACGTCTTGTTTATTTTTTATTTCATACTTTTTGGATACTTATTTCTGTGAAAACGGTAAATAAAAAAACATGACTTGTTATATAGAAAAAATGCTTTTTCTCAAAAATGTCCGTAAATGTTGTCATTATTCTTTACATATCAGAAGGTGAAGTGCATAGTTTATGGTCAGCGAAAAATTAAAAAGTTAAAAAGATTGCAGGCGCGCTAGCTCGACAATAATGAATTAGCGCGCCTGCAATCAGTCACAAATTTTTTTAAAAGTTAAAAAGGCCATGGAAATGTTGGCACAAGTCGTATACAGCCAAATTTAATGGGCGGTATCAGATATTTTGTTGGAACTTCGGACTTTTTTTATTGGGTCTGAAACAGCTTGTAGTGTTTTTCGGTGGAAAATACACCTGTAGTTTATTTTTAATGAAAAAAGGTGGGAAAGCATAAGAAAAATAATTTAAATAAAATTAAATGTTATGATATATTTTGAGAAAAAGTTTAGTCTATTTCAGAATTATTCATCATTTTTGAGAAAAGCTTTATATTAGTCTCGGCTGGAATAGCAATTGCTGGCTTCGTATTAGTTAAACGGACTCGCAAGCTCGTCCGTTTAATACTCATACTCAGCCAGCAATTGCCTACTTCCAGGCCACGACAATAATCTACTATTATTATACGATCTATGTAATCTGTTTTTAAATCCATTAATTTTGATACCCTACCTACTCGATAGGTTTGAATAAAAAAATTTTTTTGAAGACTCAATTTGGCGCCAAAAATCCGCCATTTTAACTATTTAAGAATTTCATGTACCCTATACCCAGTGTCATTCGCATCATTTAGACGAATCCAATGACGTATCATTTATCAAACTCGGTTCAGCCGTTGAGTAGTTACGAGAGGACATAGGAATAGAGTTGAATAGACATACTTACATACATACGGGTGAAACATATAACTCTCCTTCGCAGCCGGGTAAAAAAACTCATGATACTAACGCCATCTAGCGATATTTCGCCTGTCTTTTAGCCCTCATTAAGATAGCACTATAAATACGAACTTTTCCGATAAAATACGATAGAAAACCATTACGCACTACATCTGTAACATTTAAAGATTAACCCCCTTATTCATAAACGACAATCAAACCTATTTTAGTTAAAATGCCGCTAAAATTCGTTTGTCCTTATCTGTCACTTCGACATTTGTATTTGTTAGAAAGGGACAAAGCATAACATAGGCTTGTTAAGTTTTATGAATAAGGGGGTTAATTTTTAATACAATCTACTTTTTATTTTTTATTGCTAGTTGACCTTGCGATTGGCTTATCGTTCTTTAACCAATCACGAGCAAACGTCAAACGGTGCTCACGATACTAACGCCATCTAGCGATATTTCGCCTCAGTGAAAACCCTCATTGTATAAAATTCGACTTGAAAGATTTGATTTCATATACATCCATAGATACCTGCCTCGACAGGTGAAACTAAACATGAGCTTGTTAAAGTGTTCCCGTCCCGTTTCAGCCATAAAAAGACTAATGCCTGGTGACAGAAGCCATCAGACGCTCTGGCGGCATTGTAAATCGTCAAATTACGTAAAATTCAGCTCTCCGCTTGTTAAAACACACAATAAACTCGGACGACACTTGTATAAGTTGTGTAATATGTAAATATTTTTAAGTAAATACCAATCAGCCACAATTGTATTCATGTGATGTAATGCATAAAATAGCACTAGTAAACGGTTACCTATGACGTAAATTGTGATATGAAGTGACGCAAGAGTTTGAATCAATTGTTCCATTAATGTAGCTTGATTTTTAATGTTTTTCATTTTGAGAAACGCACGTTTTAAATATTCAATTTTTTTACAGCGAGTGTCGCGCATTTTGATAAAACGGATAAAACAAGGTAGAACTAATTAAGTAGCCAACAATATACTCGTACTTACAATGAATAATAGTGTAACTTGTAAATAAACTATTAGACACAAATAGTGAAGAAATAATATAAATGCTTATTAAAATGAAAACGAAAGACTATATTTTCTACATTAGATACATAAACAATGGTTAAAAAATACACTTTAATAATGTTTTCACCTCAGCACCTCAAACAGGCCGGTTTTGCTATGAGAAATCAGTGAGCAAAATCGCATTTTGATGAAAATTTGTATGTGTCACACGATACCAAAGTTTTTTTGCATCTCGTGTGTTTCAATCCCTTGCTGTTCTCAGGATTCTAAACTAGAATCACTCGCTGACGTTCGTGATTCAATTATGGAATCCTTCGCTTACTCGTGATTCAAAATCAGTACTCGCAACAAAAAACAACTTTGCTCTCTTGTTGCACAAATAACTATTGTGCTGTGCATTTGTAGCATTTTCAATTTACACGTGTTCGACTGTGTATTGTGTAAGAGTTGAAATTATAGAAATACTGCAGCGCCACCTATTTAACATCTTTCGAGGGACACTTTTGAATAGACACCCTTCCTTGTACACTTCATACCAAAGCCTAGCTTAGCATGCACGTTTAAAGAGTTCCATAAAAGAAAATAGGTGGGTAGGTATATGATATGGTACACTTTGTCATAGCGCCGTATAAATATTTTCTACCATACATTGTACGTCGTTTGCCGGGGCATGTCCTTTTTGTCAATAACAGCGTTACCAACGAAGACAGGACAAAGCTCCTTGTACATGGACAATCCATTTTATAAATAGTTTGAAAAATTCTAACGTGCTTTGATAGTCTTTAGTGTTTTAAGGCTATTGTGTACTTTGTGAAAGAAACTACGACAAATAGAGATAAGTCTTATCCTACTAAGACCCTTATTCTAGTAGCATGCAAGCAGAGAGGGGCATTAGTCGAAAATGTTTTTATCAGTATTCCAATAAACAATGACTCAAAACAATATTCGCGAATATAAATCATTTGTCATTTAAGGGTATTTCTCCACTAATTGGAAAATTTGAACACCATAAATACAGTATTGTGCAGGTAGACCTATACAAATGTATGCACGAATGTCAATCTTGGGGAGGGCTATATTTTTGCGCCGTTTGGTGTTAAGACCCTAGGGCCGTGGGGGCCAGCGCACGCGATATCGCGAAAGAGATCCGTGCGCCTCATTGATGTTTCAGGTGACTAGAGGGCTGGCAGCTATTTTGGGCAAAGGATTAGCCTTGCGATACAACGCGGGAATGCTGCCAGCCTTCTGGGCACAATGAACAGCGACGGTGACCTAGGAGGGATTTTTTATTTATAGGTTAGGCTAGGTTATATTATATATTTTTTGTACATAGTCATATTTTTAAATGTTTAATGTATTGTGTTTTATTGCTTTTTGTTATAAATAAATAAAGGAAAGTAAAAAAATAAATCTTATCAATTACTTTTATAATATCAGGCAACAGGGTAGACTAATGTTTTTGTATTCTTGGGAGAATGATTGATTAAAAATATTAATAAAATGACATGCATACTACTGAAATACTACTTTATTATCATCAATGGTGTAATCATCTTTTTAAGTTCAATAGAGAAATCATGCTAAATTGTAAAACATGGCTAATATTATCTGATACTTATCAAATTCTGGGTTGGGGATATGTCAGGGGACTGTTTTTTGGGGTGTTTTATACGGTTGTTATTTATTTATTATTTAATTCGGTACACAGATACAGAGTTTATAGCGGAAAATTGCGTTCCCGCGAGATAGCGATAAACAAATTCTACGCGAACGAAGTCGCGGGTAACGGCTAGTCCATATCCATACTAATATTATATATGCGAAAGTGAGTGTGTTTGTATTTTTGTCCGTCTTTCACGTCGAAACGGAGCGACGGATCGACGTGATTTTTGGCATAGAGATAGTTTATGGGCCAGAGAGTGACATAGGCTACTTTTTATCCCGGAAAATGCACAGTTCCCGAGGGAACAGCGCGCGATAACCGAATTCCACGCGGGCGAAGCCGAGAGCAAAAGCTAGTAAAATATAAAGATAAACTTGAAAAATAACAGTCAAATACTTCAATAGAGAGTAGGGCTCACACAATGCGATTAAACAGCTAGAATTTAATCGTAATACGTGTTTAGCCTGTTTCCTTAAAGTGGATTAAATCTTGCTATGTGTCGCGGAGCCGCGAGCGGTGGAATTCGAAAATAGTTATTACTTAATGCGTATGTTTTACTTAGGAGAGGGCGTTTGCTAACAATGTATATTCAAAGATACCGAACTTGGTGTCCGCTGTCCGTCTGTCCGTCAGTTACTAGGCTGTATCTCATGAGCCGTGATAGCTAGACAGTTTAAATTTTCACAGATTATGTATTTCAATTGTCGATATAACAACAAATAGGTATAAAAAATGAATATCTAAGGGGGGCTCCAATACAACAGACGTGATTATTTGCCGTTTTATGCTGGATATCAATAACGGCAACAGGTAGACGCTTAAAATATTCATAGAATATTTAGTCGTATATTCACTTTAAACAGAAATAATTAAATTAAAAAAAAAACTTGTTTGAGGAGGGCTCCCATACAACAAACGTGTTTTTTTTGCTAATGTCTAATGTTGTACCTATAGATAATGGTACGGAACCCTTCGTTCGCGAGTCCGACTCGCACTTGACCGGTTTTTTAAATAATAACTCAGTAAAACCGAAGTCGCAAGTAAAACATATTATAACTTATTCTGTGGTAAAACTAAAACTAGTATCATTCTCTATACTTGTTTTGATGTCTGACGGGATTCACAAATTGACACTAGTTTTATTTAGTTGAATTCCAGGACTGAACAGTACCTAACACGAGGATATTTGGATAGCGGCCTTTTAAAGTTTAAAACATTTTAAGCACGCGCTATCTCTAAATATATATCAGGCGGAAACTGAAATTTGAACATAAATAATTGAAACATCAGCCGGTTGTGACCCTATTCCGAGTTGGAAGAAAAGTTCGATGATCAAGCAAAATTATTTTATCCGCTTGGAATAAAGCTGTTGATAAGTTAGATTGACCAAAACATGGCGGAAAAGATACATAGGTAGAAAAAAGGGTTAGTACCTATTTATCGAAATAATGAAAAAAATGTACTTAAATAAAATCGAAAGAATTGCTACATTTGCTGTGACTACTAAGTGTTTTGCAATAAAAAGACCTTCTTTCTGATGGATAAATAAATGAAGTATAGTGTAGTAGCTCAGTCTGGTAAAACAGAGCAAGTATCTAAGGCAAAAAAGATCATAACAGTGCCCTTAGTGTAAGTTATCGGTTACAAAATACGTCTCGATCGCGTTCGCGTTAAAATCTCAATTTGTATGGAAACACGAACATCTCAAACGTTCCGCTAGAGGCGCTGTTCGTGTTTCCATATAAATTGAGACTTTAACGCGAACGCGATCGAGACGTATTTTGTAACCGAAAACTTACACTAAGGGCACAGAACATTTTTCAAGCTCACAACGTTTATGCTTTAAGGTGGACTCGCAACTCAAATCCAATTGCAATTGCATTGACAATTTAACTTGAGCGATACACAATACGAAACTTTGTTTGCCCGGCCCGGCCTTAGCACTTGGTTGGACTATGTTAAAGATATGGAAATATATAAATACCTAAAAGGAATGATAAAAGGTACTTATGCCAACATATTACAAAAAGGTAGTAGCAACACCACCTATTAAGTCTTTACGAGCTGTCAAATTCAGCTATCAGATAATCAGAATTCCCACAGATTTGACACGGAAATAGTGAGCTGTGGAGTCACTTTTGTGCTGCAAAATGGGATACCATAATTGTTCCCAATTATAACAGTTTACTAGGCTATACGTATAATATTTTTAATAGAAATACATTGGAATTATTTTCAATAATTAAAATACGGTATCATATTATTAGGAAAACATAAGTACAGCCAGAGTACAGCCGATGTTGCCGATGCCGATTTCTTGCTAAGACGCTTGTCTGTTTGCAATAATAGCTATACCTTGCGTGTAACGTTACAAAAACGTTTTTGTACATGGTAGTATTTTTTTCTCCATCTTATCTTGAATTTCAAACCTTTATAACTATTTCATGTAAAAATAGCTTAAATCTCGTTTTTTCTTGGAGTTTTAATTACAAAATAAGTAATAAATTGATTGTATTTCTTTCTTTCAAAACACGGGCTTGTTTTTACTATTAATAAACTTACAAATCACTCGTTCAGAGTTAAAGAAAAAAAAAACCATGTTCTTTATGTTTGACATTTCGAACGATCATAGCCTCTGTAAAAATTATACCGGTAAGAACCAGTCAACTCTATCGGAACTTCAACAGAACTCTAACCTCATCGAATACCGGTTTCAAGAGCAGCAGACATCGTCACGTACGCTGCTGAGGACCGATGCATCTTCGTATTAATATATCATTTCATCGTAACTAAGTGGATCGGACAAATTGCTTACTAGTTCATTTAATATTTATTGGAGTGAAGGGTATAGCGATCAATCAACATAGAGCATTGTAACTAGGTAGGTTGTGCTCAGATTTTTCTTTAGGAAAAGCTTGATTGCTCTTTAGTAGAACCGAATGTAGAAAGGAGTCGCGAATAATAATATGTATATTTGTTTTATATTTTACTAGACTTTTCCCGCGGCTTCGCGCGCGTTTTCATTAGATCCGGCAGTTGAATAGAAATTTCGGAATTTTAATTATATTCGCGTGGAAATTCCCAAAAACTATGGATTTTATTCACGTTGTATGTACACCGGCGCCATACTCCATGTCTCTAATCCTAGTGGTTGAGATTTAGGTATTGTATTTAGATCGCGTGGGAATATCAGGACAAAAGTAGCCTAGCTTGGACTGTAGTTCCTAAGCGTGCCGGTGCGGCAGTGTGGAAGTTCCCAGTTCACACATGCCATCTTTCCTTCCTACACCGTAAAATTCACGGTGAATTCCAAATATAAATAAAGGTACGTACGTACGTAGGTATGTACGTAAAGGTGAGCCCGGGCTCGAACCCAAGAACTTCTGCTTGAGAGGCCATTTTTGTTATACCCAAGCCTGAGCTATGCTTGAGCATAGAAAGCGACAAAAGTCCATTCTACACAAGATTCTGCACGTGTCGAGCTACACGTAAGATACGCGTCATACATTTCATTTAAACGAAAACACAGGTAAGTCGGCCGGGACATGATAAACCGACAGTCATTCCGCAACAGCTTACGCCGTGTCATATATCTTTTTATCCGAAACCTCGCATAAGAGGTAACATTTTTTCATGTAAAAAAAAACACAGCATAAACAGTGTGCGGAATAACCGTTCATCTTAAACATTTGTCAAGAGCGGCTTATGTTAACTTAGTAGGGCGAGGCCCGAGCGATTGTAAGGCGGTCGTCACACTGTTTTATCTCTAGATAGGTTAAGATCAGGGGGGCTACTACGAAATTCGAAAATAGAAGTTCGTATCGTACCGTCCCTCTCACTCTCATATTAAATAATATAAGCATCAGCGGGAAGGTACGAGTAGATACGAAGTTCAAATTTTGCACTTGGTAGTATAGGTAAGATCCAACCGCCAAAAGACTTCTAATAAAGTCGTATATCGAAAAAAATAGAACTAGTAAGCCCAAAAATTTAATATCTGGGCTTAAATCAATCATGTGCTGAGATAGCTGTGTTTGTGCGACATATTAAAACGTGTAAAGCAACCGTCTGCTTTCACTTGACTTTCTCTTTGAACGTTACTAATTCGTCATTGCAATTTGTTCATGTAGAGTTAAAAGAACTATTAATAACAATAGATCATTAAGATTCTTTTTGTGTGAGACGGATGGAAAGAAATAAAAGGCCTAAGTACTAGGATAAAAGATGTGATTTTGAAATTTTGTCTCCACAAGAAATGGTAGAAGATACGAACTTGAAAAGATCTTCACCGGTCTGATAATAGAATGAATTTAGTAAGTTTTTATAATAAATTTAGTATTTTAGAAAATATATTAGAAATGATTTTGGTAAAAAATCCTGGAAAGGCAATTTTTTGTAAATACATTTCATTCTAATATCGGACCGGTGAAGATCTTTTCAAGTTCGGATCTTAGACTAAAACACAATTTCTAGCCACAAAATGTTAATTAATGATCCAGTTCCCAAAAATATACAACAGCGTCGTCTGTTGTAGCAACCACAGCAAAATATAGTTCTTAACATAATAAAACTCTGAAACTATAGAGGAGTTCTGACCCAGTTTCTTTATAGTGCAAATTTTATAATGAGGCAAGTAGTTCTAATTGGGAAACACGAAAGGAGTAACTAAAACTGCAAGTGCTGTTTGGGAGTGCATACCGGGTGTGGTCTGTAATACGAGCAAAAAATTAAAACATAGATCGTCCCAGAGATTTTCCTTTTTTTCATACAAATTAAATAATTCTATCAATGTACGCCATCCTAGAACACAAGTGACGTCGCCTGTCACGCTAGAAACATCAAGCATTTTGCTTTACATTGCTTCTTCGAATAAACTTAGTGTAATAAAAATTAAAAAAAACTAATTACTTTTAAAAGCCGCTGAACTAATGTTGTTCAGTTTGAGGAGTATGTTCTATGTTTTAATTATTTGCCATATTACAGGCCACACCCGGTGTACTGCACATGGAGAGATCTATGCTTGGATTTTCTTTGCCCGATAGAATCCGGAATACTCAAATTCGTCGAAGAACTAAAGTCATCGACATAGCTGGAAAAATATGCCAGTTGGAGTGGTAACGGGCGGGCCACATCGCTCGAAGAACATACCGTTGGGGGAGAAAAGCCCTCGAATCGCGAGTAACCGGAAGACGAAGCGTTGGCCTCTAGGTGGACTGACATCTTGAGAGTTGCAGGCGGTGGATGTAAGTGGCCAATTGTCGTTCATTGTGGGTGGAGTTCCAAGAGGGTGGCCTTTGTCCAGCTGTGGACGCCTTGCGGCTGGTGATGACCACGTGGCACAAGCCGTATTAGAACACGGCATTGGATTCGATCCGCACTGGACCGGCGTGGGACTACGGGCCAAGACCTCTACTTTTAAGTTTTCTAGGATGGTCCATCCATATTATATTTTGTATCGATAGTAGAATTATAATGTAGCTCACTCCTGTAGATAGATTTTTTCCCACTTTCCGTTTTTTTTCTAAACTAAATTGAAACTTAATTTCGGCAAACCACACGTTCCGTGAAATTAAATAAGTAGGTTTTGTGCCTTGGTCTGTTTGATTTTAAACAGAGGTTGGATTGACAACTCTCAGTTGTCAAATCTGTTGCCGTCCGTACGTACGTAAGTGTAGACAGGTGTGTGTGTGTACGTAAGTCTCGTTTCGTTGTACGGTTGTACGGCAACATTTGAGAACTGACAGCTGTCAATCTGACCTCTTTTTTTTTAATTATACAGACCAAGGCACAAAACCTATTAATCTCGCGGAACGTGTAGTTGTCCAAATAAAGTTTCAATTTATTTTAACAAAAAAAACGGCAAAAAAATCCTATCTACAGCTAATGGATCGTCTTGCTAGATTGCAGAGCGCAATGGAGACCTTATGATATTGCACTTAGCAAGCGTCTAATCGGCCCATAAAGCACGTTATACTCAACCTGCGGCCCGCGGCCCGCCAAGCTTCTACGGCCCACCTGGCATAGTAATCATATACATTTTCAACCATTTTGACTTGCGATAACTTGCTACAGTCTAGTCTTACGTTTTAAAGCGTGTTACATTACAACCTCCCTTTAGAAGCTTTTACCTTGTCAAATGGTGTGGGTCAAATCTCAGAACACAAATATAAAACTTAACCCTCTTCTAGATATTGGTTGGTTAGATTGACTTGAAAGATGGTATACCTATGTATATGTACTTACTTATATATTATTATGCGTATTGGATGACAACAAAAGTACCTACAGTCAATAAAATTAAAGTCGGCAAGAAAATCTTGTACAAAAAAGACATATTTATTTATCTCGCAGTTAAAATTGAACACGGTAATGGTGGCAGAATTTGCCTTTCTCGGACTAGTAAATATGTTTAAAAACAGGGTATCAATTGACAGGCAGTTTAAAAAGCTCTCTGTTTAATTTTTAAATGTAGGGGAATAAAAATAGTCTTTTGTGTTCAACCCAATTGGGTATTCTATGCACTCGCGCTTTACCGGTGGACGTAGGGTTGCCACTCGCTCTATAATTATACAGTGTCAATTTTTGTTACAAGCACAAACTTTAAGGGCAGAGTAACAGTCGTAATAAACACACTTTAATATGTGTTATACGATTTTATTTCCTTATAAAAAAAATTACCACGCAAATTGATCTCACAACATGATCACTACTTTTTAACCCCCGACGCAAAAAGAGGGGTGTTATAAGTTTGCCCGCTGTGTGTCTGTCTGTGGCACCTTAGCTCTTAAACAGGTCAACCGATTTGAATGCGGTTTTTTTATTTAAAAGCAGGTTTTCTAGCGATGGTTCTTAGTCATATTTTACTAAAATCGGTTCAGCCGTTTTTGAGATATTGAACTTTGAAGTCACAACGTCGGTTGTTTTCCTACTTTTGTTCAAAACGTTGTTAAAAACGGTGACAACCCTAGGTGGACATGACGTGCCACTACAAGTGTATGTTAATACAGCGTGAGCACCAGGGTTTACTCGTTGCATATTTGTGTTAGGCCCGAGTGAACCTAGCTTCGCGTTGCAAGGCTGGACATGAATTGCTTAAGAGCGCGGCGTTTATACCTGCTGAGCTGGCAACGTTGCATTTTTGATAGTTTTTTCTCGATTATTCCATAAAAATTGAATGAAAATTAAAAATGTGATCTGATAGAACTCTTTTTAATATATACATCAGTTAATGTGTCTACTCCAATAATTATTCGTGATAGACTTTTATATTTAAAAACGAATTAATGTTTATTAACGGTTTTTAAAGAAAACAAAAGTCTATAACGAATAATTATTGGAGTAGACACCATAGCTTATATATTAAGCCACGTTACGTTGCCAGCTCAGCTCAGCAGGTATAAACGCTCTTAATTTTATCTTGAACAAAGATATGAATGAATGAGCCAAAATGGCAAAAACGGAACCCTTATAGTTTCGCCATGTCTGTCTGTCTGTCTGTCAGTCTGTCTGTCTTTTTTCTCATCCAACCCTATAGTGTGGGGTATCGTTAGATAAGTCTTTTAAAACCATTAGGGGTTTGGTAAGACGATTTTTCGATTTAGTGATTTGTTTGCGAAATATCCAACTTTAAAGTGCAAATTTTCATTAAAATCGAGGAAAAATTTTAAAAAAATCAGGATGAAAGTAAGTAAGTATATCAAATTTTCAAGGAAAACTATAGCCTAAGATTACTAGAGAATTATTAATGGCTACGAAACCCTATTTCGGGTGTGCCTGACACGCTCATGGCCGGTTTTTTTTACGAAAATGACAGATGCATAACATTTTTACATTTGTGTGAATTGTATTCAAATAGCAGCTCTTGTGAATCGATCTGTAGGTACTTTATGATTGGCCTGTAACAGCTAATTCGTCTAATTGGGGTTTTCCGATTCCGACTTAGAAAAGTTCAATGTTTCAAAAATGGTGGCACCGATTCTAATAAAACATATACCTAGTGCTATCCACGAAGACGCGTGATTTTGTCAAAATTAGACATTAATGACATTGTAATAAGAATCACGGCACGCGTCATCGTGAATGACTCTATACCTATAGCTAAGAACCACCGCAACAAAACTCGCTTTCATGCACAGATCTGTTCACTCACGAAGGCGCGCCCCTCCACAGCTAATTATCAAAGTGCACGAGTAAACCTCGTACTTACATGTTGTCTTAGTCTCAGTGTGCGTGACTGACGGTACGCTTGCGACTGAGGACACGTTCAAGCTGCGCACACAGACTTGTCGTACGGGTACGTTTACAACTACAATTATAAAATGTGGAGGGGCACGCCTTCGTGAACAGATCTGTAAAAAAAGCCGCACCTAAAGTCCATCCATTCGAGAGCTACGATGCCACAGACAGTGACATTGGTGTCATAAACACCCCTCTTGTTACTTCGGGGGTTAAAAACATGGTACCTACCATGAACATCTAGTTTTTACCTGTTTTCCGTTCACCACCTTACTTCCGTAAACTGTCCTCATATCTTACCTGTAAGAAAAGATCAAGTTTTAGAAAACATAATATAAGGTATCTAGATCGGGTCTGTCGACTGGTCGATACTTGTTAGTCATAATGTAATGCTTGACATAACAATAGTTATTTGTGTCACAAGGGAGCAAAATGGTGTATTTACGGCGAGGGCGTACATTGAATCCAGAATGTAGCGAAGGATTCTGCAATTGAATCCAGAGCGTAGCGAGGGATTCTAAAGTAGAATCCTGAGCGTAATGAGGGATTCAAGTGTTAACGCCCAAGATGAAAATGATTTTGCTCCCGAGTGGCTCGTACAACTTTTCACACCGAGCACTAAGAAACTTGAAAAAATAATACTAGATATTATTAAAAAACAACCAGCATAGAAAATGGCATAGCTTTACAATTATCAATTTCAAAAAATGCCATTTGCAATAAAACACTTAGAAAAGCCTTGAACAGAAAAGTTGCACTTTGCTCCCTCTCGTCAGGGAAGAAAAGTTACTTTTCTGAAGGAGAGGTGTGAAAAATGTATTCTCTGAATCAATTTATTATTCAGAATTATTATAAAACAAACCTAAACTATACAGATGACCATTTAAAAATTTATCAGCATAACGATCCAGCGGGGAAATGCTGCCAGCATCTTTAGCATATTTAATTTTAATGTAGTTTTGTAGGGTGAATGAAGCGCCAGGAAGACAGTTCAGAAAGTTTATTCAGGAAAACTTACAAAACAGGTTTAGGGCTTACTTTTACTTAAATAACCTAGCTAAAGTATAGGCATACAACTGTGAGTTTATGGAATGGACAGCAGAGGCCGTCTCACCCCGTACCCACTTGTTGGTTTTACTTGAGGATAGCAGAGGCCGTCTCTCAAGCTAGACCACTAGCTGAATGATCCACTCTCGTCCGCGCAGCGCCTTTTATCAGTTCCGAATGCAGCCTTCGTAGGCGCTCGGGTGTATCGGGCCGCCGAGCGAGATAGGTTACTGTGCGAGCGGGAAAGTATTCGAGCCCGCGCGCATGTTGTACAGATGTCTTAGTTTATGGTTCTACAGTTTTAGTTTTTTTTTTATTGTACCTTTTATACTATTCTATCAATAAAAAATATAGTTAGTGTGTAACATATTTTTGGACTGTATGGTGTTTCTAAGTTTATGGTTTAATAAATGAGGACATATTATTGAAAAATGTATGTTTTCAGCGGGGAAAAAAATTATGACTAAGTAAAAATAATCATGACAAACATTATTTATGACTTATAAAATTATGGCAGTAGAAAGGATCCCATCTAGATCACTAACATTACAAACGGTAAAGTAGCTAATGGAAGATTGTAAAATGTTTCCAAATCGATCCATTCGTTTGAAAGCTACAATCCCACAGACAGACAGACAGACATTGACCATTGGCGTCAAACTTATAGTAACATCCCTCTTTTTGCGTCGGCGGTTAAAAGTAAAGTTATAGATGAGATATGATAACCTAACTCTGGTAATAAAGTACCTACCAAGGTACTAAATTTAATATAGAAGTGTTTTTCAGAGTGTGGGTCGCGAGCCCCTGTGGCGACGCGAAGCCTCTTTAGGGGAGGGGCGAGGGTCGCGAAGCCCCTATTAGTTCCTGGGAAAACTACTTCAGTAAAAAAAAGCTTAAAATATTTATTAAGAAAATGTTACTTAGCTTATTATTAGTCCCAAAATATGAAACAAGGGGTAGGGGTATTTCTTCATACCAAAGGGGTCGTGTCATGAAAAAGGTGGTTGAAAAACACTGATAAAGAAGATAGTTTGAGACTCTGGAAATCACATAATGATAGTTTTTGTTTCGGAAAATTGCGGTTCCCGCGGGATAGCGATAAACGAATTCTTCACCGACGTAATTGCGAGCAACAGCTAGTTAGAAATATTTTTTAACGGGAGTATTAATTTTGATAAAAATATACTATTGTAAAATGCTTTAAATATCAAAAAACGAGTCGCACGAGCAAGTACCTACTTACTATCAACCTCGTAGGTGCCTGTATTAGTAACAAATGTACCTACTTCCTTCTTATGTTAACTCTTACCGACGAACGGATTTTTGTTATTTATATTTTATAATAATTCAAACTATTATTTTTGTTCTCATGGAAGTTAATAAGTATACAATACTTATAATTATAAATGTCTTTAAACCTAAACCTACTTTAAATAAGTTTCAATTCGATCAGTTAACGAATAAAATATGTATAAAAATGGTAGGGATCCTTTTACACCAAACAAACTGGCCACAGACAGAAATAAACATCCAGGCAGGATTCTACATTCAGGAAATTCTAAAATCGAAGTTCGTATCGTAGCGTCCCTCTCACTCTCGTATTAAATAATATAAGCGTCAGCGAGACGGCAATTCGAATTTTGCACTTCGTAGTAGGGCGAGGTTCACGTGCGTTCACGGAGCTTGCTTGTCGCGCTGCGGCGAGAGGATTCTCAGACCAAGCGCGTGGAAAAGTATCCTTAATTATTTACGTACAGTGCGCTTCGTAAATGCGACTTGCGAACCGGATCACGCTACGAAGGGCGTTTACATTTTTATTTTTTACAAAGTAATCTTTGCCGTTGGGACAGCGGAAAATTCTCACGCGGCAAAGACGCGCTCGTTTTCTCGGTGATTTACTTAAGTTTGCGCGGGTATGTATTTTTTAAAATGCCGCGCGTTTGAAAAATGCCTCAATTGCTTCGGATTGAAGTGTGTCTCGTAACGTACTTGAGTGCTAGCGCGGTAAATAAATGAGAAAGTGTAAAAGCATCCCTTCTATCGTTTTGAAAAGGATGGATTGTCGGCTATTAAACCGCTATACTAAACTTCTCACCAATGTTAATAATATCTGACATATACGTAGATGATATCATCTATGGGATTAGGAAGCGTAATTAATAGTGCAAAAACATCGATAGTTTGTGTTTGTGTGTCTTTCTTGCTAAAGTGGCTGGACGGATTTGGATGAAATTTGGTATACAGATAGCGGGATATCTGAAATATCACACTTACTTTTCACCACTTTCCCGCGTGATCTGAATGTTGTCATATCATGGGGGAGGCCTATGTAGACGATAACAGTTAACGTCCTACAACTTATGATTATGGTGATGATCTGGATATTCGTATATAAAACCTCGATATCCCAACTCAGGTTAAGAGCAGTGAAATTTTGCTTGGCTGTTCTTCTTAAAACGTAAATACAGACCACGATGTATTTTTTAAGAATTCCCATGGATTTTTTGTGAAATCCTCGAAATTTAGTACCTACCAGAAGACAGCCAAAATGGCAAAAACGGAACCCTTATAGTTTCGCCATGTCTGTCTGTCTGTCTGTCCGGCCGCGGCTTTCTTCAGGGACTATCAATGCTAGAAAGCCGTAATTTTGCACGAATATATATATAAAGTATACCGACAAAATGGAAGGACTAAACTTTGAATATTCCGTACAAAATACGAAATCCTTAGAAAAATATTACTTAGTGAAATTTGGCGCAAAATATTTTGCCGAAACGGCAGTACACTCCGTAATGTATATATAGGTCTTGAACGATTTCTTTAACAGTTCTCTGGGCTATACTCATTACAAAACGAAAGGCAGCAGAAAAAACTTGCGTGTTCGCTTTCAACACATAAATAATAGTAAAAAATATATAGTATTTGAATTATGTAGTGCCGGCCGCGGCGCGGTCACATGTGCCTCGTGAATAATGAACGCCCGGGCCGCGACCCGTTGTTTTATTGCCACGATTGGCTCCGGGCTTCGGCACCCACGTCCCCAGCGGCCCTTCCAAGATATTGGTTAAATAACACCGCAAATTTGTTGAGGTTATAGAAACATCAGGGCAAAACTTTACAAGGCGTTAATTAAACAACTGGAAACCTCAAGCCCTAAAAATATTTTTTTAATTTTAAGTTAGTTGAAAGATACTATATGCGCTTATTTTCGAATTTCCAAGTTCTTCATTATTTCAAAAATATTGTTGTGTTTTGCTTAGTTCGTAATTCTACTTGATTTCTAGGGTTCGAGGATATATATCAATGGATATATATCATCATATATATCCGATATATATCAAATTATTTTTTATGATATAGGTACTTATATCAATACAAAAATTGTTTTAAAAATTTGATATTATTACGTAATTTTTGGCTAGTTTTTGGCCTTTGTTACTGTATTTCTACTTCCCAAATGTAGATGGCGTTGGAGAAGTTAAAAGATACTCCCTAATAGTAGGTTCTAATCCATTAATGGCAACACTTCTGCCGGCGTTAATGGCGACAGTCGTGTCAGAAAAATGTCATTACGAAAGATTAAGTTTTTGTTGTGTTTATTCTTTTATTTTTTACAGAGAAAGTAATTAATAAAGTGCAGAAACAATTTTACTTAATTCATTTTACAAA
Source organism: Choristoneura fumiferana (assembly GCF_025370935.1). Lineage (NCBI taxonomy): Eukaryota > Metazoa > Arthropoda > Insecta > Lepidoptera > Tortricidae > Choristoneura > Choristoneura fumiferana. Next base: position 39,295,632 of record NC_133472.1, read on the forward strand.
TAATAATATGGCTTTTGATATATATCGTAAATATATCATAAATATCCGATATTTTGATATTTATAATAAATATCGGATATTTTCGAACCCTGATTTCTAACTCTACACTCGTACTTTGTAATTGTCAGTTGCGCTTCTCCTTTTTTAGAAGAAAGTCAAACTGACAGCAAAACAACCAGTATTAAATTATTTAACGTATGCAATCTGCACGTAAAATTTAGATCGGACCCAGTAAAAGTATAAAAAAAAATAAACGCAACCTGATTTAAATAATCTACCAACAAAAAGTTGAAAACCCCCGACTTTGTCACTTCAAAGTTCAATATCACAAAAACGGCTGAACCGATTTTGGTGAAACATGTCTAAGAACCATCGCTACAGACCCTGATTTTAAATAAAAAAAAAACGCATTCAAATCGGTCCACCCGTTTAAGAGCTACACTGCCACAGACAGACTGACAAACACACATAGCGGTCAAACTTATAACACCCCTATTTTTGCGTCGGAGGTTAAAAATAATGTAGATAATCGATTCTACTTACCTACTCGCGATTACGAGACAACTACTTTCAAATTTTCAGTTATTGAATTAATACCTATCTGCATATTTTTTTATTTATTATTGTTGTACAATGCAATACATATTGTACATAAAACAGGTGAAATTTAAATTTACACCTTGTATTAATACAGAATCAATAAGAATAGATATTTCTTGTGAGCTAAAATGACGGATTAATTTTCCATAAGTATTCCATTGAAGAGATCAGGGTAACTTAAAGTAATAATAATTACTATTATTAACTTGCTAGAAAGCGACTGCAGAAAACTGCAATGTATTATTATCGAATCAGCCCAACTACTGCCGGCCAAAGGCTTCGCGCCTATACAACTCTTCCCTCGGTCGAAGCCTCGTCTTCCTCTTAATGTACGTTTTAAATATCGATATTCATGAATATGACGAATACCCGCATATTTCACATAAAGTGTAATGTTGGGCACGAAGTTCCATGCATTACGTATCGAAGCGTAAAATATCAAAACGCGCTGCGCATTCTGAGAGCGTTGCTACACGAATTTTCTATTTAAGTACGACCCCAGCGGGATGATTCTGGCTGTAAACTCGTGAAGAAATTTATATTAGTTGGAAAAGAACTTTAGTGGTCAATCTTGGGTGTTTGATGGCTCAGTTTGTCTGCGATGTTGGTCGAAACTATTAAAAATACAACACACTTAAAACTCTTTAAGCATTTTTTTAATTTCTTTGCTAGTCGATAATAAGAATTTATAATCCGACGAACGTATTGAAAAAAATATATATAAAAAAAGGAAGCTCAACTTATACTAATCGTAGTCCCTCATAGAATGGCATTAGCGGGAAAAAACCCGCGCGTTATAGGGCCCAAATACTATGAACACCTACCCTCACACCTAAAAAGCGAAAAGAACGATGAAACGTTTAGCCGTCGACTAAAAGACCTTTTGTTGGAAAAAGCGTTTTATTCCGTAAATGAATTTATGAATCTGACATTTTAATTTTATTGTTTAAATTGTTATTATTATTTCTTGTTTTTATTTTATTGTTTTTACATTGACATTTAAATTGTTACTCAATTATTGCCTAATGTATTAATCTTTACATATCCTTGACATTTATTCTTTATATACATTTCAATGTGTTTTCAGTCTGACGATCCCTTGAGGAGAACCAGTCTAATTTTAATTGTTTACATTCACATGACATGCTTAGAGTTTTATTTTTTATAATTATTACTAATCATATTACCTTTGACGATTTCAATACAAATTCTTATAACTGACATTTATGTAAATTATAATGTAATGATGTATTGAATGAATAAATAAACTAAACTAACAAGCGGACGTAGGTACGTAGTAAATCTGCGAGTATCTCGAATGGCTGAAACTAATGCAAGTAAAAAATTCAATATCTCAAAAACGGCTGAACCGATTACAAATTAAAAAACGCATTCAAATCGGTCCACCCGTTTAAGAGTTACGGTGCGCCAGACAGACACACCCCTTTTTTGCGCCTTTTTTGCGTCGGAGGTTAAAAATAGTTCACATCTCATAACTTTTCATAAATTAGCGACGCGAATCAGCGAATTAGCTTTGACTTAACTGCGACTTTCGATCCAATTGCATAAATTAGTTATATTTCAATAAAATCTCACAATCGTTCATATTTAATGTTGCAAAAAAACTGTTTCGCTTTTCATGGAGACAATACTCCTAAAATAACAAATTTCCAACTGTCTATTAGAGCAATATACTAAATCCTCGTATGCCACAGTGCCCCTTGGTCAGCTTTTACCATTCCACGTCACTTCCCAACTTTTATTTCACGTAGGTAACTTCGCAATCAAAAAAACTGTAGACGAAACACAAAAAGTAACAACTCGAGACAGGTAAAATCTTTTATCTAGCTCTGAAAGCGTCATAGTGTGTAGTGTACATACTAAAGTATTTATCACCGTTAAGGTCACCGCCAGCCATAGAGAAACAAAATTAAGTGAAATATAGAAGTACTGTAAGTTTTAATTCTGTCGATGCAACTTCAGGGATCGCAGGGTTTAATAATTCAGATGAGGAGGGAGACCGCACCGTTACGGGCACGCTACAGTAACGTCTTCGATGACGTAGGACGCTGGAAGGAACATTCTCCTTGTTTTTACTGATCCCCGACAGTTAAAATAGCTTGACAAGCACGCGTAACAAACACGTGGCCATATTGTGCCGTGTTGTTTTGTTGTATAATTGTGTTTTCGTGACCGTGATACGTAATATTTATGGGGTCCCTTAGTTACAAAACTAAACACTACCTCTACCTTCAGTGGAAGTGTAGAATGCTTCCACCATCATAATATGCATTGTTGAGATTTAATTTATAAAATGAATAAAAAATTGTCAAATACCGTATTGACGTAGTGTCAAAGTAAGCAAAGCTTGTGTTATGGGTATCAGGCAATGGGTAAAAAAGCTAAGGTGAATTACACCGGGCGATTAATTTGGATACGTACTTAAATGCAATCAAACATCCAAGACGCGAGAGCAAACATTTGAATTTTTCATGTATCACGACCGGGGATTGAACCCAGGACCTCAAGCTTTGTGGTGTTTCTCTAACTAATGTGTTATCCGGTGGTGTAATCGTATGGTACAGTCACCTGCAATCATATCTGCCACAGCGGAGGTACAAAAAAAATCTGACACGGCCTACCGGCTTTAGAAATAGAATCGTATCAGATATTTATACACGCTTTGTTTTGTCAGTATTATTATTAGTGCTCGTATGTCAGAATGTTCTTGCATTTTCTTCGGGTGTCGCTTCCCCAGTTTTATATCTTTGTATCAGTTGATATTACCGGCGCTTTACGACTGTTGGCCGCGAGTTCTCGGGTGTGATCGCAAGCCTCCGCCAATTACCCGTTTTTCCACAGTCGGTTAAGGGGAATCGTTTCGTACATACATTTTTAAGGAGACCTTATACGGCAGAATATTTAGATGCCCATTCAAATACATTTATTTGATTTTTTAAACAAAATAAAATGGTTAAAAAAACACGTGAATTAACTGCAATCTAATGGTCCGCGCAACCAGGGCCCTTTTTCACCACGCTGATAGGTGCGACTACTGTCATTATGCGATATGGCATTATGCGACTACTGACTATCTGTCATTTTAAAAATACGTACAATTGTAACGCTAACCTGACGCAGCTTTAATCTCATGTCAAGATTCGCTGACATATCTACAAATTAATGTCGACGGAAATAGTTATTTGTGCAACAAGAGAGATTTCGTTAATTTACCTACGTTCGTTTTGTTATAGTATTTTATGCAACAGTTGTATAACAGGGTTAAAAAAGGTGAGTGGCGTGACTTAAGTAAGAAAAAGACGCCACGAGCTTTTTATGACTTACTTATACAGCGTTGCATACAATACTTTTTCTTCGACTGGGTACTTATTAATTACAATACAAAATTAGACAAAAAGTTAACTTTAAATATTTTCATACTTTAGCAAAAAGTATGAAAAACGCAAAGAGAAGGTAAACACAATAAACAAGTGAGAAATACGAAAATATCAAAATTTGTCTAAGTTAAATTTTGTTTTTTATTAACGTTTACTTGCCTGTGACGATGTTAAAATTAAAAATATGCGTCACTTATGTTCGGAAAGTTTTTATTCTGTATAAAAACCATATAAAATATGTAATCGAGTTTCGTAGTAGCCCTGCTGTATCTACACGGTTTAAACATCGGATGCATCTGAGATGATACCAGCTAGCTTGTGATATAACGGTGTCAATAACCAATTTATGTTAATGGGTCAATCAACATTTAAGTGTTTGTTATTCTGTCCTGAACTTTCGCATTTATAAAATCGGTTGGGTACCTAGCAATAACAATTTTAAGTGTGAAAGTGCATAAGCAATAAAGAAACGTAGTCACGTGTCTGAGACATTAATTAGTTATTTTTTAGGTGTCGGGTACATGGAGTAATCGCCGGATGTTGAGTGTTGTCTGTCGTGTGATAGAGTGCCAAGCCGACACAAAACAACAAGACCCTGTGTTATTAAAACTGACGAGGTGCAACAAATGTGATACTTCAGACTAGATTTTTTTTTAATGCCAAATGAAGGTAAACGAGCATATGGCTCACTGCCATGGACACCCGCAACACCAGAGGGATTGCAGGTGCGTTACCAACCTAGAGGGCTAAGATAAAGCTACTGACCCTCCCCACACAGCAGCGCAATCATTGCTGGCAGTAGAACTAGCAGGCATTCCCAGCCATCTGTGCACCCGTCTAATTACCATTTCATTTATTTTCCTTAAAAAGCGACACGGTAATTAGACCAAGTGCACAGATCTGGAAAAAAGATGGCAGCCATTCTTAATCATCTGTACACTCAAGTCTAATTACCGTGTCACTAGTGCGAAAAGAGCGGCACGGTAAGTAGACTGGTGCACAGATTAATGATGGTAGCGCTTAGGTATATGACTAAACCGCCCGTTTAGTCGCTAATATTCGATTCAATCCGGGCGAGTGTATTCCAATGCCATAAACAAGCCCCGTTTCACGATAGCGATGGGTGTATTTTTTTCAATATTAAATATTAAAGAGCGGGAAACCTCGCACAGGCTATAAACTTGGCCCGCCATGCATCACCTGTACCCACCGACAATCTTATTTTATTGGTTAGTGGAAAAACGTATCGATGGAAGGACTAAAATATGTTATCGGTTTGATTTGACTCGATTCTTCTTGATTTAAGCGCGTGTTTAAATGTCTCAAGTTGATTTAACTGTATGTAATTACACTAATTTTAATACTAAACATAAACGAATGCTGACAGATTTGGGCGTATGACAAAACACACGGAAATCAACTGACGCTACGTTGCTGTGATCATTGCCGTGTACCTACTAAAATTGTGATCATATGGTGTTGGCAATGATTTATCTTAGAATATAGAATTAACCAATAGCCATGTCAGAAAAGCCCGCATAATGTGTATAAAAGTTTCTTGTAGAACTATGGTACTCTAATGGTGCTCCCACACTGGCTTTTATAAGTGTTATATAAAGTTATAAAACATTTGAAAATACGCCGAGACGAATCGAAAAAAGATGAGTAGTGCCCCGCCTTTTTTTCGTCTTGGCAACAAAAGAAAAAAAGAAGTTGGTGCACTAGGCGGTCTGAGCTACCTTTTCTCGAACAGTTTCGTCGTATTTTCAAATTTTATGTAAAAGCAAGAAGGAAAGAAAATACATTTATTCACAACACAAGCCAACAATAGCAAAGTCTAAGAACTTTTTACATTTCCTTACACTGTTACAATAGTAGGTATTCAGTAGGTACAAATAGACAACACGAAGGAAAGTATGTGTCATTGGCCATTGCGATTGTGAATCGGACACTGGCTCAGCACAATGCTATATAATATAACAGCCAGTGTGTGGGAGCACCAGAACGAGCTCATTATTGTCTTCGAGAGTAACTTTACCTTCAGTAACAGCGCGCGATTTCCAGTTTATTCAATATTCTAAAGCATTTTATTAACAAAACACAAGCGGGACCTTTCAACCGGTTCCAATTTGGTACGTCCGTAAGACCCTCTCTATGAGCCTCTATTGCCAACAATCAGGTGTCACTATTGTCTTGTTTTCCTTATAAGGTACCCAAAGCGCAATCTTTATACCGGTAGGCTCGTTTACATGGGTCAGTTTGGGTAACTCTGAAATTCAAAGATGTATAAAAATATCTGTTCTAAGAATCTATATGTCAATGATATTAGTGACAATAAAAACAATATTAAATGATATTAAAAATAAACAATCATACCTACTCTGTTTGGGAAATTCGGTCAAATTTTAGAAGAAAATTAAGATATAAAACGTTCGTACGAGTATATTATATGTATAGAATACGACTGGGTATGATATCCGAATATCATCATCGTCATCCCAGCCTATATACGTCCCACTGTTGGGCACAGGTCTCCTCTCAGAACAAGAGGGCTTGGGCCGTAGTTCCCATGCGGGCGCCGTGCGGATTGGGAACTTCACACGCACCATTGAATTGCTTCGCAGGTTTGTGCAGGTTTCCTCACGATGTTTTTCCTTCACCGCAAAGCTCGTGGTAAATTTCAAATGTAATTCCGCACATGAATAGGGTAGGCAACACTAGAGCTGTCACGAAGGAAGGCACTCACTGCACTACACTGGCCGTTTTCATTCGAAAATATAAATCCTATTTATTCCCTGCGTAGCGTACCTCAAGGAGTGTGTTAGCCTGATGTCAAGTCTCTATATCTATAGTTTAAGCTGTGCGTTGTCTGTCAGTCAGTCACCTTGCTATTTAAGGCGCCTCGTGCACTAGACGGCCACGACCACGACCAGTGGCCGCAATGATCAGATTAACTAAAGAAACGGCCGGTTGGCCGTTACGGTCAGTTGGCCGTTGCGACCAAGTGCGCTACGTTCATGTGGTTTCTTTGGTAAATGAAGAGGCCTTATTGTCTCACACACTTGGAATAACAATCGTTTTCCCCACTTTTTATTCACACGGTCGTTGCGGCCATTAGTCGTGGTCGTAGCCGTCTAGTGCCTATAGATATCCTTAGATTAATACTGCGATTACCTTTCAGCCGCCGCGCAGCCCGTTCCGCCATCTAGCAAGAAGCATACATGTGAGTGTCTTTCATTACAAACGCACAGCCATTCAAATCGCTTTGCAGTAGCATTTGCCTTTCGCAGAGCAGTACATGTATGCTTTTTGATAGAGGCGTAAAGGTTACAAAGGTTATAAAAGGTCTAGATTATGCACGTGGCAAAAAACGTCAGTTTAAGCCGCTTGAGCAAAAAGGGGTTCGGGCAGTATCTTGTACGATCAATCTAGGATTAGCCAGCTGCTTTCAAGGACCTTAGCTTTTCCGGACTTGTTTTCTCTTTTTATTGCCATATATACTTCATCGAAAGTGTCTTGAGAAAAATTAGAAGAAGCAAGAAAAATCGTGTATGTTGCATTATTTACGGCCTCGCAATGTAATGCAACTTCCAAGATTTTTCTTGCAGCTCTAAACTGGGCGTTACATCATTAAAAGCAATTCTTGTATGCGTATGTGCCTAAATATCCATCCACGTCACGACGATCACGCGGACAGCTGTTAGGAAGGCGGTGGCACCGTAGCTCATAAACGAGTGGACCGATTTGAATTGAAAGCAGGTTTTCTAGAAATGGTTCTTGGACATGTTTTATCGAAATCGGTTCAGCCGTTTTTGAGATATTGAACTTTGAAGTGACAAAGTGTGAAGTTTTCCAACTTTTCGTTGGTTAGGTTAGGTTAGATACCCTCTCGCCAATCGGTTGAGCGCAAAGCAGGATCGTCGATGTGATAAATTATACACTTTTCATTAATTAGTATAGATAATAGTTCTGGACTGTTCTAAACGCCAATATATTAACATGCGGCAAAATCTTACTAGATGATTGTACAAAAAAACACCTGTGACGATAGGAATTACGGCTATCGTTTTTTGTCTCACTAGATGGCGCACTGTTGCGTGAGGGTTTTAAGTATGGCTTTTAAAGTCTGTTATTACGGGCGTGAAAACAAAGTTTAGATTAAAATCATATTTAATACACATTAAAACCGTACCATAAAAATATCGAGCGTGCCACAGTGTTGCATAGTCCCCGTTTTGTTCGGAAAAAAGGGAGGACGAAGGTTTCCGAAAGACAAAACTGTCTCAAAACACAGACATTCATTGCCCCAGAACGCATATTTGCCATAATTAATTTCAGATATTGCAAAATATTCACAAAATTTATTCTAATTATAAATAAACCCGCGTAGCTCACCCAAAAACTATGAGATTTGACATTTCGGAGACCTCACGCTACACTAGCGCCTCTAGTGGCGAATTCATACGCGATAGCCCTCATTGGCGTTAGACGCGTTGATGAACCGACTTTGGGTCATTATTCAAGCTCGAGCGTTTCAACCGCCTCATTCCCCTGGCCACATTTTTTATAATGAGGGTTTTCACAGACGCGAAATATCGCTAGATGGCGTTAGTATCGTGAGGTCAGTTTGACATTTGACGTTTGCTTGCGATTGGCTCATTTAGTTATTTAACGCCATCTAGTGATATTTCGCATCTGTGAAAACCCTCATTGGCTGTATGATTTTGATGTTGTTTTCGATTATTTGTTAGCGTTCCTGTATTTCTATCAGATAGCTAAAAGACTATCAGAATCTTAGGCCATTTTTACAGACAAGTAGGGAGAGGGACCTGTCCAGAGAAATGAGATGGTTCAAACGCTCGAATAATGAAAACGGGGCATTCTACTTCACAGTTCCCGCTTGGCATGTCTTTTGCCAGTTGGGCGAAAAGCGGCGGATACTTTGTCAATTTCTGCTATAATTGGAGCGGGTACTCTAGCATACGAGTATGCTCCTATAATCTCCTCCTCCTCCAGGCTATAATAGCAGGCGAAGTTATCACCAAACTAATGTTAACCCGCGGCTTCGCACGCGTAAACCATTAGCAGTTCATCTAGCAGTTGAATTGAAATTCGGGGTTTTTACTAAATTCCCATGAGAATTCCCAGAAATGACTCCGTGGTCTTCATTGACGTTATATTTAAAACAACCGGTGCCAAATTTCATGACCTTGAACCAAAGGTTTATATTTCCAGTTTTTTTCCCGATCCCGTCGAAACATCTGGATAAAAAGTAGCCTGTGTGTTATTCCAGATCTCCAGTTATCTACTGACCATATTTCATTGAAATCCATCAAGTCATTTTACAGTGAAGGAGTGACGAACATACACGCACACATATAAACTTTCGCATTTATAATATTAATACCTACGATTCTCCACTCGTACCAGGCTCATAAATCAAGCCGGCAAAACTTAGAAAACATCGCAGTGCGCTTAATAAAATAAAAAAAGCAGACACACTCAAAGTACAGAAGAGTACTATAACTCATTATGACCGCTGCAAGAGAAAACATCAACTCTAAAGCAGGTTAGGTTATCAACACGTTCACGTTATCAAAAGCAGATACCAAGAAACATGTTGAAAAGTATGTAACAGCTTACATAACACCGTTAAATATGAGTTATTACTTCTAAATTCATAGACCGATCACAATTAAATAGGTATTTACTCGTACATTCGACTAACGCCGAATAAATGATGCAATTCGATTCTCGTGTTCAATTCAACATTATTTTACACGCAATTTGTACCTATTCGAAATTTCAAGCGCGTTGAAAAATTTCACAGCCCGTAAGCGTGTTTCATGAAATCTGCGTAATAATTAAAGCCTCCTATTTTCAATTAAAAATTAATTAATCGTTTAGTTGATATCGCACGTCGTTTTATGCAAACGCTTAGAGGGAACCAATTTTCTTATCTCGCACTCTTATGAATCCAACACGATAATAATATAATCGATTAGTTACAAGATACTTAATCAACTCGTCGATTTACCATATCGAAAATAAATCGACTTTTCAAAACTGACGTGTTACCAACGCTTAGCAAATTGAATTGGATGTTGAGTACAACGGCATACACTCTAGGATTTAAGTTAATCAGAAGGCCGATAAGACTTTTTTAAACAAAGTAGAAACCATCCAGTAAGTGACCACCACGTTGGGTACACGTCGATAAGCTGTTATCAAATTGTGTAAACAATTTGCGTGAATTTGTGAAGTACAATCAGAGGTCGCTTTCAACTTTATTTCAACTTCAAAATTCGTTAATTAGGGTTTCTGACAGCAGGGCTACGAAATTCGAAAATCGAAGTTCATATCGTACTGTCCCGCCGACACTTATATTGTTAATAAGAGAGAGAGGGACGGTACGGTACGAACTTCGATTTTCGATTTCCGTAGCAGCCCTTCAGCCAAGTGGTATCGTGAGATCCGTTTACAACTTTAATTAAGATTGGTTTTTTGGAATCTTTTTGTATTTTTTATTTTAATTCCAAATTTTTACTTTTACGGTCATCCCGTAAAACCTAAATTGAAAATACAAACTGAAATATAGATGCACAGAAAAACCAGAAAAATAAGACCATCACTGGGAATCGAACCCAGGTCCTCGGTATTCCGTACCGCGTGCTATACCGCTACACCACTGATAGTCAACGGTACCGACACGAATTTTCCCTATGCACCTCATATCTCAGCTTGTTTGTTTCTTATTTAGCCACTTAAGCAGTGACGCTAGCGACATCTATGCCGTAGCCCTCATCGAGAAACTTTATACTTTTACTTTTTTTTTATTGCCTGAGTGATGGTCTTATTTTTCTGGTTTTTCTGTGCATCTATATTTCAGTTTGTATTTTCAATTTACAACTTTAATATTTGTGCCACGTTTGTGATTGGTATAATAACAAAATGAGCCCACCGAAAGCAAGACTGTAAAACGTCACCTCACGATACTGTCGCCATCTAGCGATATTTATATTTAAACCCTCATTAATGTCGTCAGTTACCTAACTACGATGGACCGCGGAGCTCCAACGTAGGGTTATGTTTTTCATCATCTAAAATACCATGCAACAAACTGCAGCAGCATAAACTGTTGGGATATTTTAGAGGGCTAGATTTTTGAATAAACCCGGCCAAATGCGAGTCGGACTTACACTGCACTGGTTCAAAATAAAAACTAAGCAAAAACTAAGCTTGTACCTATTTCACAGTATTTCCATATACAGTTATTTAAACGAGCAACCCTTGTATATATATAAATATTTATTTCGGGGATCTCGGAAACGGCTCCAACGATTTCGATGAAATTTGGTATGTAGGGGTTTTCGGGGATGGCAAATCGATCTAGCTTGGTCTTATTTCTGGGAAAACGCTGGTTACCGAGTTTTAACCTCGCCCAGGTACTTTCCATATAGTTATAAAGTGATTGATTTCTGACTTTTCCCTGTGCTTGTGTAATTGATGTCTGACTTATTATCTCATAATTCTACGTCAACAAGTATCCTATAGAAATTGATTCCCACGGATTGTGAACCAAAATACACTTCCTAAAATGATCCTTTGACTGCGCGTAAACCGAATATGAATACTTTCACAGTTATTACAATTAATTTCAGAAATCTGAGTTTTAAAAATAGTATTCTTTATTTCTTTTGAAGCAGGGTTGAAGCCAACAAAGGCTTTCTTATCAAAGGCAGAGGGCGTATGCAGAGGGGCAAAGCTTCGCCTCCGTGGAAGCGGATTAGCGGAGGTTAACGGAGGTGAAAGTGGCACAAATATATATTTAATATTTTAAAAATGCTGTAACAGGAAGTCATTTTTTTTAAGTCATGAGTACATACTAATAGAGTTGAGCAATACCTACTACTTATTTAATATATTTAGCTGGTTACTTGACATTACTCGATCCTAGATGCGTGTAATCCGATTTTGCACAATGCCAGGTGTGGATAGCGAAATTTTTGCTTTTTTTCAGTTTTTTGGTTGTTACTTAAAAGGTAGGTCGGACGGAAAATGTCATTCCGTTCAATAATAAAAGGGTCAAAAGTAGATTCAAAGCAATTTAATCATGTATGAAGTTCCCAATACTGCCCTCCTAAGCCATAAGGCGCTATCTCAAAAAAACACTTTTGAGTTATTAATACTATAAAACATTCTAAAACATTTTAAAACATTCTGCATCACATGGTGTAAATGACAGAAAAGCGGTTTTTTTTGAGATAGCGCCTTTTGGCTTAGAAGGGCAGAATATGTATTGGCTCGCAAGAGAACTGCTCAGTCTTCTCCCATCCTAAGAGGCCTTTGTCCAGAGCGACATAGCTTTAGACCGGTATTCCATGAGTTGATTGGAAATTGGTTGAATCTGCGCTCATATTTTTTAAATGAAAGACTGTTTTTGGCAAACAAGAATTTTCACTTGGCGTGTTGCACGCCGATTTCCTGCACTGATTGTTTGTGTGAAATATTGGAGGCATGTTTGGAACAACAATCCGTGGCAATCACGGTAACGTGTGAAAAATGCTATTCACATCGCCAATTGACGTACTTTTCTTTTATGAACGATCAAAATGCATAACTCCATAGATTTTGTACTGTATTTATTACTGTACTGCGAGCGACGTAACTTTAGCCAACCCAATACGGTATTTGACAACTCCTGATTTTGCCATATCTTAATATTATTATGAAAATATAGATATACAGATAGTGTTTAGCGAAGATAAAATTTAAATCGGTTGAAAATTGGAATTAAAGTGATTTTTGAAAAATCTATATACCTATCTCTTTCTCAAACGCTTTTCTCTATGCAGCAAAAGTATGGCGGTACTGGCGTGTGACGTCACATGCCAGTATGTCTTTCTCTGTCCAATCTTGAATTTCAAACCTTTATAACTTTGTTATTTGTAAGGGTAGCTTAAAAATTGTTTTTCTATTCGATAACAGGCATTGTGTAGTTTTAATTTATAAAACATATACAAAATAGTCAAATACCGTATTGACCAACTGCGTGAACACATTTATTGTATAGATCAGGGTTTCCCAACCTTTCTTTCGCTGAGCCTCCCCGAACCAATTTATTAATTAAATTATAATTAATAGTTATTAAGTTTAAATCTTTGTAATGTTTGTAATCATTTGTGTTTGTGTTTCAATGTTTGTAATTTACAATTCCGTAGACAAGGTACATAGTTACTTAAAAAAAATGTCATTCTTCTGACAAAAAATATTAGTTATTCGGCTTCTGACTTGAATGTTTGAACGTGCTCGCTACTTTTTTACTCGATATTCTCACGGGATCGAGATAAAATCTTGAAATCTTAGCAGTTGATTATGGAGTCATAAAATTTGGTACTGTTGTTTATAATGCAATGTCAGTAAAGACCACGATGTAATTCCCACGGGAATTTTGTAAAATCCCGGAATTTCAAATCAACTGCTGTATCTAATGATTTACGCGTGCGAAGCCGTGGGTAGTCTAGTAATAAAGAGATTTAAAACAAAAAATGTTTCTTATCTCTGAAACGTCAAAATTTGACATTTGTCAGAATTCCACGGAATAAAAAAATAGGGTGTAAAGCCGTATTGTCTAACGTGTTGACATTCGTAATCGCATTCACCATCTCCTTCTACCCTCGTGTTACACCGTGTGACAGCAAGAAGTGGTAAAAAGAATTGTGATCCCGAGTGCGTTAGAAAATAAGGCCTGATTTTTTTTTATCAGCTGTCTTGGTTCAATGGTGTCGAATACTCTTTGAAAGCTCATAAAAAGTATCTCTATTGATTGGTGGTGTTAAATAGCCTATACTGACCTCCTAAGCCAAAAAGCACTGTCTAAAACAAAAAACACTTTCGAGTTATACCATATGAGGTAGAATGTCTATAACTACAAAATAGTATTATTTAATAACTCAATAGTAGATTGTACAACAAGAGCATAAAACGAGCCATTTTACCCGAGACGGTCATATAGCCACCCGAACCGGTATGGAGAGGGTGGACAGACACGTCGAGGGAAAATGAGTTTAATGCTCGAGTTTTACACCGCTTTTCACTTCGATGGCGAGGAAATGAAATATCAACGGTGGAAACAATTGTTCACTTACTATAAATTATAATTATACATTTTTAGTTTTACTGATCTATTTTGATTGATTTTTAATTGTATATAAATTAAAAACTATTAAAAAATATATGTAGAAACTGTTTTGTTTGTGGCAGTTTACACCTGATGGCCTTGGTCTTAGACGAATACTTTATGTACAAGAGCATAAAAAGTAATTTTATTGTCGCCTAGATCCAGCATAAATACGAACTTTACGAGCATGAGAAGTGTGTTTTTTTTTAGATAGCGCCTTTTGGCTTGGAAGGGCAGTATTGGACATATGAACTCTCCACTAACAATCATTATATGCTGGACCTTACGGTTAAGCCTCGCGTAGGGTTTAATTAGTGCCGGATAATGCACGAGTGCGCCGAATGGATTCATTGCTCGCATGTCGGACGACATCATGCAACAGATAGCCAAGGGATTCATTTTTGAAACTACCCAAAAATAAAAAATATGAAAATAGCCAAAATGTCAAATAGCACATTTGATAATAACTATAAAATTGATCTTGTTAACTAGCCGAGAATTTAATAGTAAATAAATAAATATCAAGGGCCCAATTGACACCACAATTGAATTAGTCCCAAACTAAGCAAAGCTTGTACTATAATATGGATACTAGGCAACGGATAAACATACTTATTTAGATAAATACATACTTAAATACGTACTAAACATGCAAGTCCCGAGAACAAACATTCGTATATTCATAAAATATCTGCCCGGCCGGGAATCGAACCCGGGACCTCAAGCTTCGTAGTCAGGTTCTCTAACCACTTGGCCATTCGGTCGTCAAAACAAACAAACAAATAATAAGTTTATACTCGTGGTTAAGCATTTTTTTTTTCAATTGACAATGATATCTTTGACACTTTGAATGATGTATTATTGGGACTTTGAATAACATGATTTACCTGTATTGTCCAGTATCCAATATATCATACTCATACTCTTTTATTGGTAATATCATTATTACATGTCATTTTGTTAAATTATTCTAATATATTCTAAGAACTAATTAATTAAATAATTTCAGTAAATAATAGCCGTTGGCTGAAATTTAAGGAACTCATCAAAAGTATAGAATGTGTGCTCGACAAGCCAGTTTTTCAGTCTTTTTAAAAAAATGTCTAACGACGGAGCCGAAGTAATTGACTCGGGCAACTTGTTGTACACCGTCGGGCCTACAACATGAGTCACTTTGCCGGACTTAGCGAGCCGTCGTTTGACTGGACGGAGCCTTTGAGGGTTACGCAGCGAGTGGGTTGCCATATCAGCGCGCCTACCATACTTGCACAGATTACTATATACATATACACCAGTTTGGAATATTACAAGCGAGGGCAATGTGAGTATTCCTATGGTTGTTGGAAAACAAACTTTGATTTAGTGATGTCGCAAAAATTAAAATATCAATTAAACTATGAACTAAACAGTAGTTTTATGACGTTGATAATGGTTGATTTATTAGGAGGCTTCATTATTAAATTATGCCTCCGGTGCCATACAATCCGAGTCTAATCCGAAGCTAATCGATATGACGCGCGGCACAGTACGAGTAGTATAAGTTACTCATATCGTTATCGCATCCCACTGCTGAATGCATATTCAGCAAATAAATGGTGACACACGCAACCCAAAACTCAATTCTTTTGAGCTAGTGATGTCACAATCTATATCGTTGACAACTGTCATGCACCTGTACTTCAAATGCCTAAGATAAAAAAAGTTGAGAACAATGATTCGCCGTCCCTTTCTACACTTATCTTATTCCTATACTGGTTGATACAAAGAAGGTGAAAGCGATTGTGCTTCAGAGCGCTGTCTTGTCTTCTTTCTTTCCTTTCTATGAATGTTGCTTCACATTACAAGTGTAAAAAAAAAATGAATTCTGAATTTTTTATTTAATAAATTAAACACAATTTCTTGTCATGCTTCCTTTGCATAGCACTATCCACCATTAGGTAGGTACCCCATAGAGAAAGAGCAGTGATTGAGCTGCATTGCAATGTTTGCGATAATGTTCGCCCAATATTTAAGGGGGTTTATTTCATAAATAGGAAATATTTTTTTATTAAAAGTACGTGTGACCCGAAAACAAACATTCGTATTATTCATACGAATATCTGCCCCGGCCGGAAATCGAACCCGGGACCTCAAGCTTCGTAGTCAGGTTCTATAACCACTTGGCGATCCGGTCGTCAAATATGCGTGGTTGTCGACTTCGCCGACAAGACTTGAGATCTAATTGTGTGCTAAGTTCTGTATATCCTGAAAAGATAAAGGAAATACCCAGGATGGATTAAAGCTCAATTTTGACTTGGCTAATTTTTATCATCAATTTTATTTTACAAAGTGATATTTTCTTAGATTTTAAATACAGTAACTTGCGTATAATTTATAGAAGTAAAGGTCAATCGATCAAATAGCAACTCAAAGATTTTTAAAATTTCGGAGCAGTGTTTTAGCAAAACTGATTTCAAAAATGGGTCTCAACTCAACAGACAACTTGACAAGGCAGACAGTTCCGTGAGACCTAAAATTTGAAGTCCAGAATCATAAGTGCACCTGTCAGCCTTCGGTCGGCTTTTGTTTTATTTAACAATGCCCCGGCAGCGGAGAATGCATTATTCTGGTCGCACATTAAAATAACAGTGGCTTAAATGTTATCTAGATTCTGTGAGATCCCATTCACGAGGATTCGAAAGGCCTAAAGGTCAACCAAGACGAGTGGAGCTGCTTGAAATTATACGCGTTTTTAATAAGGTATTGTAAGTAAGTCAGAGACAATCTAGTTTTTTTTTTAATTGCATTAAATCGAGGCAAACGCAATTTCGCATACACTATGTATATGTCGGCGGCCGATCGTAAAATCCGCCAGATCACGAAATTCCTAGGCATATCGTGAAACGCCACCATTTAATGATATGCCTAAACGTTGACCAGTGCCTGAGAAATATTACGGCAGATCGATTAGAGCAACGCATTCGACGATATTCCTAGCTCTATACCGGGCACATCGTAAAATAGTTTCTTTTTTGGCCACTGGTGGCGCTGTGTATGCAATGGCGGCCGTGACCAGCTGACCGGCCGTGTTTGTTTAGCGCGTGAAAAATGTCGGCGTCGCAACAAAATGATCCTTAAACCGAAACTAGTGATTGAAAATAGAAGTGCAAAAGAAGCTTTTGAACATCAGCTCCGTTCTTTTTATGTGAATCAAACGGATTCTGTGCACAATATGAAAAAACCATGGACGTCTGCCCGTATTTTAGAGGTTAGTATTTTGTTGATAAATAAAGTATTCACGAGTTGTTATTTATTTATATAGAAAAATTTAGGTACGACGAGCGAAGCGAGGAGTGGTTAGTATTAATTGTGATCACGACGCACGAGCCGAGCGAGCGAAGCGAGCGTGCCGCGGCAGCGGCCGGCGAAGTGCCAGAACCGATATGGCGGCGTTTCATGATATGCCTAGGAATTTCGTGATCTGGCGGATTTTACGATCGGCCGCCGACATATACACAGAAAAATGCAAACTGTTTAGTATTAACAGTTTTTTTTTTAATAATTCACGGTTAATAAAACGCGAACTTATTTGCTACGAGAGATCGTGATTATCTATGATGAGAGACCGTATTGCCTAACGTTTCTGTCTGACGCTCGCGATCGCATTCAATGACAGATTTCGCATACAAAAACTGTCATTTGATTGCGATCGCGAACGTCACAAACGGCCTCAACTCCCGATATTTCAAATCAGTTGCATGTTGTTTTTGTTTTATTAGTCAATTTATATGTATAGATTTTACATCCTACTGCTGAGCACAGGCCTCTCCTTCTTCACTTTACTCTGGTTTCGTTATGATTTACCCTTTCCGCTTGATAATCATCTAGCAAGATCGTCCCTCCTTCGTTTCAGTCTGCCGCTATTTCTACGAGTATATCCTCCGCTAGGTAACCTAACTCTTTAGTCACGTCAGTTAAATTTGAACGTTTGTTCAGTGAAAATCCCGAATTGATGGCGCAGAGGGCGGCCAGACAAAGCGAGCCCGTCATCCGCATTAAGTCCGTGTCTATTCCTGTTTACTTAATTAATTACTTGCTCCGTACATTTATCCGGCCACATTCGAACTTAATTTTCTTTTAGGCGATTGGGAACTTTCTCATTAAATTTCTATCGGTGTCCGGACAACACAAATACAAAGTAATCAAAATTGTTAATGAAACCGCTTGCGGACGGCGGGTGATTGAAACGGGCACGGTATCTGGCTCGAGCCAAGCTCATACAGAAAATGGCGCAGCGATAAGTGCTTCTATAGCTCCTACGATAGTCACCGACAGCTCGAACAATATGTAGGTAAGTTGAAGTAGCAGTGAGTATGCTTATTAACAGGTTCCCTGTCCCGAAGCAATGTACTGCGTTCTTTTGACACGTCCTCATAGTTGAAGTAGCAGTGAGTAGAATGCTTATTAACAGGTTCCCTGTCCCGAAGCAATGTACTGCGTTCTTTTGACACGTCCTCATAGTTGAAGTAGCAGTGAGTAGAATGCTTATTAACAGGTTCCCTGTCCCGAAGCAATGTACTGCGTTCTTTTGACACGTCCTCATAGTTGAAGTAGCAATGAGTAGAATGTTTATTAACAGGTTCCCTGTACCGAAGCAATGTACTGCGTTCTTTTGACACGTCCTCATAGTTGAAGTAGCAGTGAGTAGAATGCTTATTAACAGGTTCCCTGTCCCGAAGCAATGTACTGCGTTCTTTTGACACGTCCTCATAGTAATGACAAAGTAATGTAAATGTATCTAATATCCCCAATGTAATGTCCCCATAGTCATTTTCATTGGTTATCTAAATGTGGTTCAAGAATAAAAATAATGATTATTTATAATACTTAATATTTTTTTTATTATTTATCGAAAGAACAACTAACTACAGTATTTATATCACTGGCCATGAGGCGCATGTGCCTCATAGACATTCCAGTAAAGTCACGCATGAGGCACATGTGCCTCATGTGACAGGGAACCTGTTAATATGAAGAAGCGTTAACTTCCCCTTAGACCTATTGGGCCATGGGCGACCATAATAAATGGAGTATACAATAAAGTCTACATTATTTTTACAGCTATTAGGGGACCCCAACGTCCGTGGGTCCCTCCCTGGGCACTTGTCCATAGTGCCTGCGTGGGAATTACGGCCCAAGCCTTCCCATTCTGAGAAATCTTTGCCCTGCATTGGGACGTATATCGGCCGAGATGAGATTTTGATGATGGATAATCGTTTTGATTTGTAGCTAAATGTTAAAACGGGTATTTAATAAAGCTGATTTAATTTTAGTACGCATTACGCTGTGCTCTTTACATATTGGCCTATCTAATATTAACGATGTGAAAGTTCGGTGATTGTTACTGTTTCACATTACCATGATGGTAATGTGAGAAGCCGTGGTGGCCTAGTGGTTTGACCTGTCGCCTCTCAAGCAGAGGGTCGTGGGTTCAAACCCCGGCTCGCACCTCTGAGTTTTTCGAAACTCATGTGCGGAATTACATTTGAAATTTACCACGAGCTATGCGGTAAAATATCGTGAGGAAACCTTTGTGCAGGCGAAGCGATTCAATGGTGCGTGTGAAGTTCCCAATCCGCACTGGGCCCTCGTGGGAACTATGGCCCAAGCCCTCTTGTTCTGAGAGGAGGCCTGTGCCCAGCAGTGGGACGCATATAGGCTGGGATGATGATGGGATGAATGTGAGAGAGCGTTACATTTGTTATCTCACTGCATCACTGCCATTTTGACGAGACCTGTTCAAAATATCAAGATAAGTAGTTTGATATGTTGCAACTTCGAAAATTAGTTACAACTAAGCACCTCACTTACAGCGTTGACGGTGTGATAATCGGCGTGCCATCAAAGTTATGGCGGCGATGTAAACTCGGCTTAAACTTGTTTAGTTCAGTGATACTATTACCATTAAACCCAGGTACAGGCAGCAGATAACTACTTACGTCAAGTTTTACCCATGAATGAATCCAAAATCATTAAGAGAATCGTATCAACTTTACAAGTCAGGAATGATCGGTCTTCAGCTTAACTCCGTAAATGAAAACATATTTACATTTATAACTTTAACACACTAGTTGTCAAGAAGACATTAATACCTAAGGCGTATTATAAAATTAATGATTATATCATGGACAGGGATATTTGGAAAGAATTTCGATCTCCATTGGCGATCCCTTACTTCAAATAGCGAATCTACTGTGTTAAAAATGAAATTGTGTTAAATACTTGTGATGTATACTCGTAAATACCTATCAATTTTAATAATATTGTAAATCTGTTTACAATATCATTAAATATATATATACGTCCTACGGCTGATATGATGATACGAGTATTGATGACGATGATTGCAGGGACTGGGAATCGAACCCAGTATACTCGTCATTCTGCGATCCGTGCACGCCGCAACATCCGAGCAGTTGGCATTTAAAGCGAAATTTGAAAATGATGGGCAAAAACTTGAAAAGTTGGCAAGCTTCCGTAGTGTTACTCTATCAAATATTTATTTTAGTTTATGTGTCTTAGAAGCCAAGTTTAGTAAAAGTTGTTTCAGTCGGCCGTATTCTGTGATATAACACTATATTATAGACTGATATGTTGACTATTATCTTCTTTATTTCTAATATATAAAATTCTCGTGTAACCAAACTCCTCCGAAATGGCTTGACAGATTTTTATTACATTTTTGCGTGTATTCGGTAGGTCTGAGAATAGGACGTAAACAATTTTTCATACTTCTACGCGGGCAACAGCTAGTAACATATATATAATAAAAGAGTTAGATATTTAGATTAGCGCGCAGCATAACCCACCGACTTAGAAAAGTTGAAAAGCCACCGACATCGACATATAACGGCTAAACCGATTCTGATGAAAATAAGCTACGAGTAAGAAGCGCCGCAAGATAATTCGCTATCACGTAAAAAAGCCGCATCGAAATCGGCTCATCCGTTTGAAAGCTTCGATACCGCAGACGGACGGACAGACAGGCGTCATATTTATAACACCCTTTCTTTATACGTCGGTGGTTAATAAAAGAAATAGATATGTTATTATTAGCGCGCAGAATGTGCGGCTATAGGGGCCTCACGTGACGTCGGAAATAAGGACAATCGTATATGCTTTTCTTAACGGGAGCAAAAAGGACATATAAAGCGTATATATACGTGTGCTTCCTTTGCGTTTGGACCATATTTTTCGTTTGTTCGAGGGCATATGACATATCTCCACTTACGAACTTTAATACTTGAGCCACCATGGAACCTTTTCACAGTGAACGTCATAGTCCCATCGCATTAATTAACAATGAAAATCGTATGACTTTTCCTTTGGAAAGTTTCCATGGTGGCTCATAAATTAAAGTCCTTGACCGTACTGCATTCCATTTTTACAGTAAACTCAACAATCAAGTGATACAATATCTATGTAACCGTTAAAACAGTTTTATATGCGTTGCTTTGATTATATGATAATTGATATGCCAATCCGACCCTCAAGGATGGACTACGCATGTTTAAACGTTCTCGCCTTTCGAATAGAAACTTTTAAGGCATCATTAACTATCGTATTTAAACCCGTTTTAGCTCTGCAATCGCGAATAAATTGAGTTTTTATCCTGTATAACAGTGTTTTTCAAGTCTCTTTAGGGGGGTCGCGGATTCCCTATTAGATGCTGGAAACACTACTTCAGAAAAAAAAAGTTTAATAATATTTATTAAGTAAATGCGTTAAACAATTATATTTGTCGCAAAATAAAATACACAAAAAAACAGCGGGTAGGGGGTCGCCAAATATTTATTCATACTAAAGGGGTCGTGTCATGAAAAAGGTTGCTACTTAGACCATGCTAATTATACCAGCTGCTTTTAGACGAAATAATATTAACCCGAGCTACTACCACTGTGTGGAAGAAAACCAGCGTAATTTTAATGTCTATAGGCTGTGTGTGTTGCATCTTTGTTATTATAACAATAACTAACATCAAATTAGCCGACAAATTTCCCGTGGAATTAATTTCTGCTAGCCGAAATTTACTTAAAATTCATAATTTATTAAAACGCATAGGTATAAATAAACTTAAGTATGTTCCATATTCGAAATTAATCAAGTCCTGACTTCACGATACCAGTCTGTATCAATAACCCTCTTTGTAACTCGAAAGGTAGCGGCTGTCAAAGGTTCTACTACACTATCATGTAATCTGAACTTATATTGTACGTCTGGGACGTCAAACTCGTACCATGGTTTTAGCTTCCCGGGAAAGTGGTTTTATTGAGAACAATGGCAGTGAAAGGCAGTTTTTAAAAACAACTAATTACGCCACGGTTTCTCACTATTTAACCGACCGTACAATAAAACAATGTGTTCGAGTGGAGTGGAGATAAGGCGGATGTGAGTTTAATAATGTAAATTAAAGTAAGGTTAGTTTTATGTGCGAATTGAAAAGTAATGTTCCAACTATGGGGTACCTGGTACCTACAAGAGGCGAGATGCCGCAACAACTTAAGTCATAATGCGTCGTCTAATTTTTTAATTAAATGTCAGGGATGAAAAGTAAATATGGCAAAGGTCGTTGGGTTACTCTAATTGTGACGTCTTATATCCGATGACAAACGTAAACATACGCTTCTATCACTTTTTAGGGTTCCGGAGTCAAAATGGCAAAAACGGAACCCTTATAGTTTCGCCATGTCTGTCTGTCCGTCCGCGGCTTTGCTCAGGGACTATCAATGCTAGAAAGCTGTTATTTTGCTCGGATATATAGGCAAACTATGCCGACAAAATGGTACAATTAAAAACTCAAAAAAAATACCTCCCACAGACGTAAAGTGGGGGTGACTTTTTTTTCTCATCCAACCCTATAGTGTGGGCTATCGTTGGATAGGTCTTTTCAACCATTAGGGGTTTGCTAAGACGATTTTTCGATTCAGTGATTTGTTTGCGAAATATTCAACTTTAAAAGTGCAAATTTTCATTAAAATCGAGCGTCCCTCCCCCCTCTAAAATCTAAACCGGTGGGTGGAAAAATTTGAAAAAATTCTGGATGATAGTACTTACTTAAGTATATCAAACTTTCAAGGAAAACTATAACGGCTAAGTTTGCTTGAGAATTATTAGTAGTTTATGAGTAAATAGCAGCCTAAAGTATAAAATATACCTAAACTTGGAAGATTCCGTATAAAATACGAAATCCTTAGAAAAATATTACTTAATTTTTTCGTCATGGCTACGGAACCCTATTTTGGGCGTGTCCGACACGCTCTTGGCCGGTTTTTTCACATAAAACAGGCCGTGACTTACCCCATCTCACCTGATGCAAAGTGCAGGTGACGCCAAAGGAGTATCTCACTTTTTAAGTGACCCTATTCCCTATAGCCTTGCAGAGCCCTAGGTAGTATTTATCCGGAAATAAAGACAATGGGAGCGAATTCCATTCCTTAGCATTTCGCATTATGAAAGATGAAACAATACCGCTTCGTGCGAACCATTGGAACACTACATAAGGATGAAGACGCTCCCCCCGCCCGGAAGTACGTTGGCAAAATGGAGATGGAGTAATACGGTATTTGACAACTCCTGATTTTGCCATATCTTAATATTATTATGAAAATATAGATATACAGATAGTGTTTAGCGAAGAGAAAATTTAAATCGGTTGAAAATTGGATTTATAGTGATTTTTTGAAAAATCTACATACCTGTCTCTTTCTCGAACGCTTTTCTCTATGCAGCAAGTATGGCGGTACTGGTGTGTGACGTCACATGCCAGTATGTCTTTCTCTGTCTAATCTTGAATTTCAAACCTTTATAACTTTGTTATTTGTAAAGGTAGCTTAAAAATTGTTTTTCTATTAAATAACAGGCATTGTGTAGTTTTAATTTATAAAACATATACAAAATAGTCAAATACCGTATTAGATATGTAATTCCTGTTGGGATTCTTAAGGAAGAAAATCAAGCTAGTGGTATCCATTAGAAATCCTAAAATATTAACCAATCAGTCTACAGTCACGAAATTTAGCGCGAGTGTTCTCCATACAATGTTGATAAATGAAGACAGATATAATTTTTGGAAATTTCCATTTGACTTTAGTAAAACCCGGGTATTTCATTTCGACTGCTAAATCTAATGAAACGCGAGCGAAGCCGCGGGTTAACGTATAGTACATAACACAAGCACGCGTGAAGCAATTTCTCGTATTATCATACCTTGAAAGAATATCTAAAATATATTTTTGCAAGCAATACAGCTTGTTAGAAAGCATCATTACACAGGTTTATAAAAGTCGAAGGCCTGTACTCTAGCATCGACGCACACCCACTCAGTTCCGATGAATGAAAACAAGAAATATCACAGACTAAACTCTGCCCACGACGTCGCGTGGAATCTTCTAATTTCATTTGCATATGCATTTGTGAACTTTGCACTTTAAAAGAGATAAAAAAAACAACGTTGTATAAAGTATAGTGTAATCGTACCTTTTCTTGAATCTGAACGAACTCATTTCAGGTTTTCAATTGTTTAATAACCCTTGTCTTTGTGCTGTTTTGTTATTAAAAACAAACAATTCGCTCTTATTTAGTTGTAGTATGTTAAAGCTGGTTAATGATACTTGTACGCAGAAGAAATTCTTCTTTTTATTAGCAAGAGTAATAAACTTCAAGTCTAAATTCAGAGAAGTCTTTGATAGGTATTTATAAAAGATGAAACGCTTTGCTTTTACAATTTTGTTCGTTTCATACTCAAGTCAAGAATGTTCTGGAAAATCCTGCATTTTATATGACAAACTGGATAGTAACCTAGCTTTCACGTAAAAAAAGTCCCTCTCACTCTCGTATTAAATGGTATAAGTGTCAGAGGGACGGAACGTAGAACTACACACCCGTTTGAGAGCCACGCTACCACAGATAGCCATTGGCGTTAACTTTATAACCTTCTCTTTGCATCGGTGGTCAAAAATAATATGACGGTAGGTTCAGTGAAGAAGAATTGGAATAAAGGGCTCTACCCACCACACCGTATGACGCCATAACCGTAATAGGAACGCGTTAAGGTAGCATTCCGTTCTTAGCGGTCGCGGACACGCGTTGCGGTCGCGGTCGCTAAGAACGGAATGCTACCTTTAGATACGGAATGTCAAGCGCATAGATGGCACGCGACGGCGACGGTTGGTTAGGAAACGAGCTAGTGATAGTCTCATACTTTTCAATACGAAGAATATATTTTTCACTTCTCATGCTCGTAAAGTTCGTGTTTATGCTGGATCAGGCCGACATAAAATCTAAGATAAAGCCTAAGACCAAGGCGATCAGGTGTAAACAGCCACAAACAAAAAAGTTTCTACATAGTTTTTAATATTTTTTTATTTATATAAAACTAAAAATCAATCAAAATAGACCAATAAAACTAAATATTTATAATAGTATGCGTGAACAATAAAAGGTGCTATTTCATGTTCTCACCATCGAAGTGAAAAGCAGAGTGTAAAACTCGAGCATTTAAGCCATTTTCCCCTCGGGTGGCTATATGAACGGCTCGGGTAAAATGACTCGTTTTATGCTCTTGTTGTACAATCTACTATTTGCCTGACATGGTCATGCACGTAACCTGATTGCTGGAAATTGAAAGGCGGATGTTAACGAAGCGAGCTTATTTAATTACGTAAATAACAGCAATAACAAAACTTTCCGTATGTTTAGAGCGTATGACCAATAGAGCGGGTCATCAAATTCCGAAACCCGCCTCGAAAGTTCAGTCATTTAGAATAATATTTCAATAATTAAAGTTCTCGCTTTTGTTGAACATTTGTTCATCACATAGTGGGTAAATTCGGAAGTTATTCTTGCAATTGTTTTGTATTTTTAAATGTTCGTGAATAGCTAACAAAGCATAGCATAAGCATATTTACTGATATCATATAGATTCATTTTCATTTTTAGGGTTCCTTAGTCAACTAGGAACCCTTATAGTTTCACCATGTCTGTCCGTCTGTCTGTCTGTCTGTCCGCGGGTAAGCTCAGAGACCGTTAGTACTAGAAAGCTGTAATTTGACATGAATATACATATCAGTCGCGCTGACAGTGGTAGAATAAAAAAAAAGTAAAAAAAAGTGGGGGTGATTTTTTTTATCGACACTCAGTGATCGACACCCTGTATTGTGGGGTACCATTGGGGGGTTGTTAAGACAATTTTTCTATTCAGTGATCTGTTTGCGAAATATTCAACTTAAGTGCAATTTTTCATTGAAATCGAGCGTCCTCCCCCCCCCTCTAAAATCTAAACTGTTGAGTGGAAAAATTTGAAAAAAATCAGAATGGTAGTAAATATATCAAAATTATAGCGGCTAAGACTTCTTGAGAATTTTTAGTAGTTTAAGAGTAATAAGCGGCCTTAGGTATAAAATATACCTAAACTTGTAAGATTCAGTATACAATACGAAATGCTTAGAAAAATACTATTTGATTTTTTCGTAATGGCCACGGAACCCTATCCTGGGCGTGTACGACACGCTCTTGGCCGGTTTTTTAAAATGCCTTGCCACCCTTGTTAAATGCCATGCGCAGATTTTTATTCACAAAATTAAACATAACCCTCCATCGGGCAGTCAGTTAAAAAAGGTGTAAGTTACAAAAATGTTACTAACTAAACTAGCAATATTTTACACTGACAGATAATGAATTCAGCAAATCTCCTTAATGTTCATCGAAACGCATGGTAGGTACATTACGCAACGCAAATAAAATTTTAATGTAAAAGCTTTTAAAACGTCTATCACACACAGTTTACCTTACAAGCGCAAATCCGTCGTAACAAGGCGACAGTTATTTTTTCTAAACAATAGACACAAGCCACTTGAGATTTAATGAAAGAACCATGTACTGGATTAAAGAGAAATCAATTATTCAGACGCCCGCCTTTGACTTTCTTAATGTTTTGAGGACAAACATCTCTATTTAATCACTTATGGTCTGTCTGAGATTTATACAAATAAATAAAATATTCTATTCTGTACTTGAATAGCAGATAGTAAGTAGAAATAAAGGAAGACAACAAAGTTCCCACTACAGGATATTAACATCATTTTTTTTTTGGTTTAGTCACCTTAGGGACTAAAGACACTATCTAGGTCCTTGCTTTCATTTACTTGATTTTAATTATACATTGTAATTTAATTGCGGTTTACGTACATTAAATTATGTAACATTACCATATGATTGTTTTGAACTGATTGCCAACGTTTATGTTTTTAATAGCTCATATGGTTTTCATATGGGCCAAAACACAAAGTATCCCAACCTTTACGGTAGCGAGGAACAAGTGCTATTGTGGTCTAAGTTAAAATCAGCAGCATTGTTTTAGCCCGTATATTATCACGCTATTGAATAATTCCTCTGGATTTTACTAAATTAAATTATCATGGAAATTCCAAAAAATCTTCTTCGAAAAAGTCTTCTTTAACTTGTTTCATGGAATTATCAAAATGTTACATCTACACTTATCTTGAGATGCCTACTTATATGGATTTTATATTCGTACATCCCAATCCCGTACAGTCCATTCGGCATTTCCGAGATCTAATTGTCTAGTCCAGTCGATTTAACGAAAAAGTCACAAACACTTTTTTTATAACTACGTTCGAGTGTAGCGTGTGGTTTCTTACCACAAAAAAGTCTTAGCACATCGAACTCGTCACAAACTTAAATCCAATTTGTTTTTATTAAAATCTCCATCAACTTGGTATGGGTGTAGAATAAAGGCCGCGTACAGTTAAATATATTAGCTTATATAATTAAATAAATTAAACCGTGTGTTGTGTTCCACGTCGGTACAAGAGTTGAGAGTTTGAAACTTTTAGCTAATCACAGTCCCGCTTCTTAAATTGAAGCAATTCCGGTTTATATTCGACGTGTTAAAGTGATATGGCAGGCAATACGCAAGCGAGAGCGAGACTTATCTTACTCATCCGGCCGGTTTACATCATGGCAGTGAAATCGAGCTGCGGAAATTACGGAATGAACTACACTATCCTCCTGAGCCCGGACTTTTTCTAACTGGTGTAGTGTTTAAGACCTAGATGATGATTTATACTTTTATATTCATTTGGCAGTTATTCTTAAAATTGATTGGTTCTTTATAATGTATTTATGCCTTCTCCGCAACAAACCGTGCCCACAGTTCCGCCTATGTGAGACATAGTCATCAAATTTTTCCAGAATATTTCAGTGGGTTGATTCTTGATTTGACTGAACATCCCCTGGCAAAGGTTTTTGTCGGATTTTTTGACTCAAAGTATAATGGTAATGGCAATGGTACCTTTGATGCGGTACGCTTTGAACATCAATCAATGTACGGAAGCATTTGTCAACCTCCAAAATTAAAAAAAAAAACCAACAAACATTCAAAGGCTGTTCAAACTAACTTATCCTACCGGCTGAAATATTAAGAAAGAATTTATAGACACCTTTTAATAGTTTTAATATTTCCACAGATTATAGGTGGTGCCACGAGAGTTGAAGTGAATGATTGCGCACACATCTACATGAAGTACTGTTTGCATAAAAGGAGAATGAATGAAATTAATGAGTGAATTTCAAAATCCCACTGTCATTACACATGACAAGTTCTTGTGAGCGTGACCTCCTCTCTGGTGGCACTACCTATGTACCTACCTTACAAACAAACACACAAAGTGAAACATATATATTAGTTTATTGTTTACTTAGCCCCCCACACGAATTCGTTCCAGTTTCAAGACTTCATATCCCGGGAGAATTGCCTATAAACCGTCCTTATTTCGCGTAAACAATAATTCGGACATCTGTGTTAAAGGTTCCTACGTAGTTCGGAGACATGAGTTGGGACTGGGAGTTGATGAATCACTCCATTAAACGTTATTTAATATTTATACATATTAACAACGTAAAGCAGCTCACAATAAATAATTCTCGCACAAAAATTGCTTACCACCGACCCTGACCACTTGCTGCTTCTCTCTCAGTCGCTACGGAAGAACATCCCTTGCGCACAAATTTCGAAGGTCATACAAGTAATACCTTCGAGCCATATCTATACAATACATATACTCGTATAACGTGTCGCTCTGGTATCGCTTGGGCGCAGTCGAATAAAGCCCCTTTATGGTGTTGCACTGGCGAAATTGGTCTTAAACGTTGGAACTTTGAAATAAATTGTGTCAATTCAGGAGGGGTCTTTTGAAATAGGCATAAGAAGTATATTTAACCTACCATGCATAGAGAGTACACGGATATAACTTTTTTAAGGTTAACAAAGGTAACAAATCCGTATTGATAAATTGACGTTCCAAATTGGAATAAAGTACTTACCTATTTAAAAAAAACCACTCGAGCTTTCCTCATACACGAAAACACGAATTTTCAAACGTTTTCGCGTTTCAAATAAAACTCGAAACAAAAATTTACAAACTCATTGTGCATTTATGACTTATGATTACATACGAGTAGGTACCTTGCTAGACCTACTACAAAATAAATTGGGTATGGTATTCAAAATTATGCAAGGCGTTCTAAACAAACCGTACAAGTATTTCTGTCAAAATTCAGTAATTTTTGCGCTTGGAAAAACGCCAAAATTAAAGAAAAAAGTGGGTGTATTCGTTAGGTGAAAAAAGTAATGTGGCCAGTAGAAATTAAAAAGTTGATTGTAGGTACGAAATGTTCTTTCCTAAGCAGTGTTTTCTCAATCTGAAAAGAAACTGATCTTTCGGTAGCGTGGGTTAGGTTAACTATATTGACAGCTTAGGTTGGTTGGTTACTAGCGTCAAATTCAGCACAATTTTTGTGGTCTCTAGCTCCGACGGTACTTTCATAGATGTAATTTTACACGAGATAATAATTGTTCATCGTGTTACATCTAAATTCAATAGCTTCATTTATTAAATGTCGGTATTAACAATTATTACCACCAATCAGCTCGCCATCGCCATCGCCAAGCCAACCGAAGAGGCGCGATTTTAATCTTTTTTTTTTCATTTAATTTTGGGCATGGCTGCCGAGCTATTCAGCCGAAGCCTTTTAATCGACAATTACGCTTCGCGATTAGGTGTCGGATACAGTAATTTAAGTGATAATGATCCGATTTATTTTTACAAATAAACGGGTAATAGGTACACTGTCGCTTTAGCGCTTATTTTTAGCTTTAGCATATAGGCAAGTGAAAGTTAAAGAAATTAATCCTAAAGTAATGTATGTGGGATATACCTATCAACCTACTTACAGATAAATGAAGAGATGCACAAATACGTCGGTAGGTATATCTGAATTCTTTTTTTTTTATAACAGCGTCTAGGATCTAGAACAATAACATTGTACCTACGGGCTTAGATTTTTTGGCAAGTCTGTCGGCTAAAACAGTCAAAAAGCTAAACTAACTGGCGTAGACAGACTACAATAAAACCTACCCATCGAATTCTTAATGTTAGTATCATATTGATAGAACGTGTAATTATTCTTAACATTCTTTATTACAGTTTCTTGCACCAAAACAAGTAATGTGGGTCAACGTTTTTTCGGCGATAGTCGCGCATAGTTAGAGTTAGTTAAACTTATGTATAGATGCCGTTCAATGACTTATCTCGACCGGAATTTCACGTTCTATATTTATCCCTAACATTGTTACTGGCCGCTAATAAAGTTTAAACACATGACGAGCTGTCAATACTAGTAACGGTATCTTCGAAATTTGATTTGACAGCAACATTTTAGCAGGCCGCAAGTGCTAAGCAGTACGTATCGTCGCATTACTGATTGTAGGTATAGTAAGTACTTAAAAAACTGGTTTTACAGTGACTTGAGAATATTTTAGTGACGCAAACGTACCTGGAGTCGAACTTATGTCCGTCATCGAGTGTGCCAGTATAGTGCATGGTCAGCATGTCGCCGTTTTTCGACTTGGTCGTGCATCCCTCAGGCACGCTGATTGTGTCAACCTTGAGTTCGGTGACCTCCGGGCCAGCGAGCGTGGCCCCAGCCAGAGCTAATACCGCAAACACGTAGCGCAAAGACATGGCGAAACTTACGAAAAGTTTGTTAGTGTTTAAAATGCGTGCGCTCCCTCAGATTGCCGCGGAACAACTGAAGGCGGCTGCACGGATAACTTGAGTAAAGTTTGCAGTTTGCTTTGCCGCTGCGTAGACAGTTCTTGCTCTGTCACGCTCGCACATGTTTCCTTCGCCATGTGTGAGCGAGATGGTCCTGTTTCAGTCGATTCTGACGAAAAGTAGTTATATTATATGTCCGTTCCGACTTCGCCACGCGAACGGTGACGCGTACCACCAACGCGTCCCACTTTCCAACGTGGTAAACTCTGCCATCATTGTCATTGTCAAATTTAGGCTTATTATCAACAGGTTTTGATTGATCCGATAAATTACATTGCCACATTAATAATATTTTTGTTTTTAATTAAGTATATACCTACTTCATTTTGTGCTAAGTAAATGGAAATTTCAGATGTGGTTCTGCCAATGATATTATCTGGGTTCAGCATGGACCGGCCGACTGTCGCATTATGAAGAAAATAAACTTTATCTAGCTTAGCTTAACCTAGTTAGTACCCAAGATGCGTTATTTATTATTGAAATACAAGTGTAACGACTTCGAATTTCATATTATTGTTCATCTCTCCTGTTCGGAAAGTTTAATTTACATGGGTAGATGCCGGGTGGAAAATTGCGTTTTCATCTCTAGGGTGGAAAGTATTTTTTTCTTAATTTTTTGATTAGCCACGGAGTCGAAGATAATTGAGTAACGTCGAACGCCGAACATCCGCTTGAAACAAGAAATTTGATCTTTATTACTTAAGTCACGAACATATTCCATCTTTTTCTGTAGTTAGGTTAAGAAAGAGAGGGAAGTCATTTGTGAAATGTGAAAGAAAGAGATGGAATATATAAATAAGTAATAAAGGTCAAACTTCTTCGTTCGGTGATCAATCTCCAGTTTTGTATATAAGCTCCTTGGTCGTGACCGTGACCAACTCGTTTTTTTTATTATTATTCTATTTTTTTGTAGTATTTTACTTTCCTCACAGTCGAAATGAAAAGTAGTGTCTAACTCGGGTGAAATTACCCATTTCTCCTCGAATACCTCGAGTGAAATGGGTCACTTTCCACCCTTGGTTATCAATCTACTATTACTGCATAGCATAAGTAAATAAACAAATATCAAAAAACTTAAGAGAAACAACTAAACAAGTTGAGCAACCATGTGGGAATAGAGTTGTTTCTGCGCTATGGCACTGGAACCCCTGGAGCCCCTAATGAGCCCTTTCGCCATTTCTTTTTTTTTGGCTATGCCTTTCGATTGAGCCAGCATCATGTCTATTATTTGACATTTTATGATGACCTACGAACACCTACGAACGTTCTTTGTCTGATTTTTGTTCTAGATTAAACTGAGACGACATCAACTCTAAATCGAATCCAATGCCACGGTAAGTTCACAAGAGCTTAGAAGATTCATCTCATTCATTTTAATCTACTATGAGAATAGTCTGACCGACTGACCAACACTCAGGGTTCGACTGTAATGCACTAATGTCAGTTTTTCTTGACATTTCTCCCTCTAGAAAATAAAAGTGTCTGGGACCTGGCAGACAGTAGCACCGGCTGAGTGCATATCGGATGACCGTCGTATTGCAGTTCTTACACTTTCAACCACGAAATGACTTTTTCAATGTTGGTTTAATTATCCTACTAATCGTACTAAAATTATAAATGTGAAACTGTATTGTATGTGTGTGTGTTTGTTACTCGTTCACGTTCAAACGGCTGGACGGATTTGGATGAAATTTGGTATGTAGATAGCTGCAGATCTGGAGTAGGTACCTAACACTTAGCCTACTTTTATCCCAATATTACATCGGATTGGGATAAAATCTTTAAATATCAACCGCTGTGTTTAGGGTCATGTAATTTGGTACCATTGAAGACCACGATATAATTTACAGACAGACATAAAAAATCAAGATTATCAGACTTTTCTAGTTAGGTGTGTTATAATAGTTACCTTCATACCAAATTTCAAGATTCTGAGTTCACGGGAAGTACCTACCCTGTAGGTTTTGATTCCATTGCGAGTTTCGAAAATTTGCGGAAATTTGCTGCATAAACGGCTGCATTTTTTGATTGCGTTGGCTTAGAAGTTTGATTTTTCCACGGCTCCAAGGGACAGTAGACTTCAGTATTTGATATAAATTTCAGCTTGATACCTTCACGCATTCCCGAGAAAAAGGACAGAGAAGCAGACAGACAGACAGACGGATATAAAGTGATCCTATAAGGGTTCCGTTTTTTCCTTTTGAGGTACGGAACCCTAAAAAAGAGAAAATCGTTAGAGAGCTATGGTGCCACAGGCCACAGACGTGCCGGACGTTGGCGTCAAATTCTTAACACCCCTCTTTTTACGGTGGGGGATACCAAGACGTACTCACCTATAAACAGTTTTTCGCCTCTCCTACTATAAAAGCGGCTTTTCTGTCTTTGCTTTGGGTTCAATCTCTACGATATCCTACTGCCCGGAGGAGGGTTATGTATTTCGAACGGATGTAAGTATGTAGGATGTGTATTTATGTATGTACGATTTGTACGACTATGTGTCCATTTTTTTTATCCTCTCAGGTAGCCTAATCGGATGGGCGGTTTCCAACCAATGAATAGGTAATTAGGATCGTCAAAACTATCGGAATGACATAGAGTAGGTTGACCTAGGTCATTCCAAAATGGCGTTTGCGAAAAAAGATAAAAAGCAGGAGCGATAGAAGCTCAATACATATTATGTGGGTGAGGTAGACGACTAATAGGCCCACCTCTGCTGGCACGTGCAGAGGCACCGATATAAAAAAAAAACAATAATAAACACATTAAAAAATACATATTGTTAAGCCATCCATCGGCTTCTAACCTGGCCCTTACAGGTTTTAGGGTAACCACTGTTTTAGGGTAACGAAACGCTGTGGCAACGCCGCCGAACCAGAGAACCTGGGTGGCTAACGAAATTCGAAAATTAAAGTTCGTATCGTACCGTCCCTCTCACTCTCTTCTTAAATAATATAAGCGTCAGCGGGATGGCAAGATACAAAGTTCGAATTTCGCACTTCGTAGTATAAGGGCCTGTTGGCTTTACAAAAGTTATATTACAAACCCTTACCACAGAACCGATGAACAACTTACAGGAACTTTGGAGCAGACTGTAATAAAAAGTTCTCGAAATGACGAGCGGGAGAGGTGATGAAAGCGTGGTATAAAATAAAGCTGTGCCACAAGACTAATATTTGAATAATAGAGGAGACTCCGCTATGTCCTCACAGCTGCCACTGGCAAGTCGAGGGAGCCGAGTGCCAGCGGGGCGGCTAGCGGGGCGGAGAGCGGAGCGATTTAGTACCGCCATGTGGAAGTGCCGTGCCCGGTATCGAAATAGGATGGACGTGCTTCCCGTGGATGTAAAGGCGACTAAGTGACCTGAGAGTGGGCAACAGCGCTCTCTATTTTGAACATGAACCTACCGTGAGACTCACTCATATTAATTGATACTGTTCCGGAAAACTCGCGTCTTATAGCGAATTTAGCTCGACATGTTTCGGGCTAATCCGTAGCCCTTCTAGAACACGACACGCGCACTGAAGCAAACTGAAGCGCAAATTGAAGCTGCGGTACTTGTACTATTACTTATTATGTGGCTGCGGTTAACATTG
Source organism: Choristoneura fumiferana (assembly GCF_025370935.1). Classification (NCBI taxonomy): domain Eukaryota; kingdom Metazoa; phylum Arthropoda; class Insecta; order Lepidoptera; family Tortricidae; genus Choristoneura; species Choristoneura fumiferana. The sequence continues at coordinate 39,330,577 of NC_133472.1, forward strand.
ACGGCCGGTTTTCAGAATTCACATGGCTGAGAACTGTTTTTCAGGTCCTTAAAAAAGGCATGACAAAATCTGGGCTCACTTTTCTAAAACGAGCAATTCTAATGATTTTGTCAATTTGAAGAAAATACTTACTTGGTTTTGTGCTTGTATTTGTATTTATCTAACGACCCAAATCGTTACCCTCGAATTGTCCCGGAAATGTCTGGCAACCCTAGATGGAAGGCAAGATAGTAACCACCACACCACACTACTTTCCCGGGAAAGTTGACATGAAGGTTCATTACATTACCGATCCTCAACCGACAAACACGATCACTTTTTCGAGAATGTAGCGACTTAGAAGATGTGGCAAGTAAGTAGCGCCACCAACCATAGTCAACTTTTTTATAGGCCACAAATGTGTGCTACAACATGTACGTGTGTACCTAAGAAGCCTACCTACCTAAACCTGTGTAAAATGACAATAAAAAACATCTGAAAACTGTTACACTTTATTTGATGAACACAAAACGCGAATACCTACTGAAAAAAAAAACAAAAAAATAACATTTGAAATATTTCCTACTAAGTAAAGTATATTCTAGATATAGTTCCGAGGAGGCAGGCCATTTCCTGTGAATATATTTAAGCATAGGATTTGACTACAATAGAGTTAAGAGTCTTTTACACAATGTCCGAAACAGATGATCGTGATTTCGATCAAATGTCGTCATCATAGGTACCTATATAAACAATACTGTTACACAATGCCGTGTTTAAATTTTGTCACATTTATTCTTTCGCCCGCCCACCTACTAAAACAAATGACAACTGAATCAATAATCATCCGCTGCATTGTTTCAAAAAGGTTTCAAACTGCCAATTGCAATTGTCATCATTGTTTCAGCCAAAATTCTAATAATCGCTATTTCTAGACGTTATTATGGCTGAGCTTAGCCGTGCAGTGTTTGGTTTTAGAAGGAATAGAATGGATATCGTTTCCCGTGGCTATCGTAAAAGATGACTATGGCAGGTGATACGACATTATTTAGATAACTAGGATCCATCATTTGTTAGTATTAAGCCGCATGTATTGCGTGCGTGCGTGCGTGGAACTCTATCCAGTACGCTTAGTGTATTTTCCCGTTCACAAAATACGTCTCGATTGCGTTAAAATCTCAATTTGTATGGAAACACGGACAGCGCCTCTAGCGGAAAGTTTGCGCAAGAACTTTTGTGAGTGTAGGTTTGCTACGTAAACTATTTCGTCCGCGTATCGTAACGAAAACGGGTGACGACGCCGCACCGTGGGCATGTGGCGGCTACGTATCGACGATCGAACGCTCGATTTACGTCTTCGAAAAGTAAACGAATGTTTTGTACAGTATGGAACTACGCACTGCGGTGTCGAAAGCAAAAGGAAACCCTTTCACTATTTTATTTTCTCAAGAAAATAGTCGCGAAAATCTTCTACCAATCCTCAACCAGCAGTCATGACTACTCTGTCAAGAGTGTAGAAACTTATAACAATTTGATACAGTTATGAAGTTTTATAACGTAGTAATTCAGATTAGGTATAAAAATCATAAAAAGTTAGATGATTAGTCGCATTTTTTAAGTTTAACACTGCTGACAGTGTAACCTAAAACAACGTTTGTCTTCTATTAAAGTCTCTTTCCATTTGAGACAAAAATACATTTAATAGCGATATTTTGCTCCAACCCTCCTACGCCATCAGTGGCGCCCCACTACCCCCACTCTAAAAGCAGGTCCATGAAATTACAGGCACTAACGCCTCCCCCACTTATAACAACTTTTATGGAATCGTAAATTGTTTAGAAGTAGGTTGTATAAGTCTCCAACACCAGAACTGAACTCCTTAAATTTTCTTTAAAAGCCCTGTCTGCGTACGGAATGGTTAAAGAAGACCCCAGAGTCTTTAGTACGCTTTTGAGACGAAAAAATCTGTATTTTAGTCTGACATTTGTAGATAAAAAAAAGTAGAAGCCTTGGTGGATTAGTGGTTTGACCTATAGCCTCTCAAGCAGAGGATCGTGGGTTCAAACCCTGGCTCGCACCTAAGTTTTTCGAAATTAATGTGCGAAATTACATTTTGAAATTTACCACGACCTTGGAAACCTGCGCAATCCTGCGAAGCAATTCAATGGGTATGTGAAGTTCCCAATCCGCTCTGGGCCCGCGTGGGAACTGCGACCCAAGCCCTCACATTCTGAGAGGACCTGTGCAGCAGTGGGACGTATGTATATTGGGATGATGATGATTTGTAGATGTACCATCAGCCAAATATGTTTACCACCCTAAAGTTGATAATCGTTTGCATGATAAAACAATAATGCCAATAGACGTGTCTGTCAACTTGAAACCTAAGCTGTTTAAAAATTGATAGACCACTTATTTGGCTGATGGTACCAACACTAGTTAGAATGTTGATGTCGCTCGGAACTCGTCGATTGTCTTCGTTTTCCTGAAGATACATAATGAGAAGGAAAAAGAAAACCGATCTTTTGTTACGAATTCCAAACGATATTAAAAAAAAAAAAATATCATGGGACATTTGACACCAATTGACCTAGTCCCAAACTAAGCAAAGCTTGTACTATGGATACTACTTAGGCAACGGATAAACATACTTATATAGATAAATACATACTTAAATACATATTAAACATCCAAGACCCGAGAACAACCATTCGTGTTATTCACACAAATATCTGCCCCGGCCGGGATTCGAACCCAGGACCTCAAACTTCGTAGTCAGGTTCTCTAACCACTTAGCCATCCGGTCGTCAAAATTATAATATAAGCAATTATAATATTAGCAAACTAGTTTATATATTGTATCATAATAAGCCTGAATAGTTTAGGCTAGCTGATGGTTCGGTAAACTTGATTGAATTCCTTGCATATGTTTTTCATCGAAGTTTACGGTTCATATTTTTTTTATTACATTTACTTATAAACTCGTATTATAATAACTTACAGCCAGGTCCTATCGACCCGTGGTCCTACTGCTAACTAACCTAACCTACCTATTTTTGTATTAAAATATAATATTTATACAAATAAATATAAATATAATATTTCCGGATAATACAAATTAGTTAGACCACGGCTGCACGGGTACGTCACTCAGCCAGCCAGCAGGGCTACTACGAACCTCGAAACTCGAAGCTCGTGTCGTGCGGTCCTTCTGACACTTAGGTAGGTACGAGAGCGAGAGGGACGGTATGATACGAACTACGAGTTTCAATGTAGTAACCCTGCAGGATCGTATTCACAATACCCTAGTTCGGGTTCTGAATAATGTTTAAAATATCAGGTATTAGATTAATCATAATTATTGTTAAATATTAATTGTTGTTACCTACCAACTTAAAAATAGTAAGTACCTACTACTACTAAGATGCCCGTACAGATGTACATGTTGCAGAAAGTTTCCGAAAACTTGGAAAAGTTCTCGGAATTTTCTGGATTTTTTTACAAGAAATATAGGAAATTTAAATTTAAGAAACGGAAAGTTTCAATCCCCATACAAAATTGTGAGAAGTTTCCGAAATTTTCCTTTCTGAAAAATTCTGCAATTTTGGAGTTTCCTTTGACACATCAGTAGATGTCCGACGTAGCTCTTGCGGCGCGCAGTAAAAAAAACCGGCCAAGAGCGTGTCGGACACGCCCGAAATAGGGTTCCGTAGCCATTACGAAAAAAATAAGTAATATTTTTCTATGGATTTCGTATTTTGTACGGAATATTCCAAGTTTAGGTATATATTATACCTTGGGCTGCTATTTACTCTGAAACTCTAATAATTCTCAAGAAAACTTAACCGTTATAGTTTTCCTTGTAAGTTTGATATAAGTACTTACTACCATCCTGATTTTTTTCAAATTTTTCCGCCCACCGGTTTAGATTTTAGAGGTGGGGGAGGACGCTCGATTTTAATGAAAATTTGCACTTTAAAGTTGAATATTTTGCAAACACATCACTAAATCGAAAAATCGTTTTAGCAACCCCCTAATGATCCCTAATAATCCAACGATACCCCACACTACAAGATTGGATGAGAAAAAAAAATCACCCCCACTTTATGTCTATGGCAGGTACTCTAAAAAAAATTATTTTTGAATTTTTTATTGTACCATTTTGTCGGCATAGTTTACATATACATTCGTGCAAAATTACAACTTTCTAGCATTGATAGTCCCTGAGCAAAGCCGCGGACGGACAGACAGACAGACAGACAGACATGGCGAAACTATAAGAGTTCCGTTTTTGCCATTTTGGCTACGGAACCCTAAAAAAGACACTGGTCAGCCGGAGTCTAGTGGTTTGACGGTTTGACCTATGGCCGCGCCACTATACGAATCATAATTCGTAGCTGCTCAAGCAGTTCGTGATCGCATCTCTGAGTGTTTCGAAATTCATTCAGTCGCCTTAGAGATTTTTAAAACACTGACTTTATAATCCTTAACCTATATCCTCAGTCGCCTCTTACGACATCCACGGAAGAGATGGAGAGGTGTAATTCTCACCCGACACCACACGGGTATAGGTTAAGGTATACCGTAGGCGACAGGCTAGCAACCTGTCACTATTGTACCTTTTTTGTCAAACTTTAAACCTAAAATTGCTAAAAGTGGCTCCGAAGCGGTAACGTTTCGTATGCTCTGCCTACCCCATTTGGGAATACAGGCGTGATTTTTATGTGTGTGTGTGTGACTTTATAATTCATCAGAATAAGCCGTAATATTCAAAATTTTCGCGTCTCCTTGATGCGATGTCAAGGGGATTAGAGATCCCTGAACAATGCGTGGTTGTTGCTTAATGCGATTATAAACGTTGGTACCCTACGCTGCGATGAGAAAATAGTCTCAGGTAGGCAAGAGCTTCTCAAAGTTTTGTTACAAGGTGACATGGCGCAGCCAGCACCGGGTTAAAATAGTGATAAAAAGATAAAAAATAGCGGATGAGAGTTCTATACTTTCTGCCAACAAACTGCTATGCAGTTTGACAGAGGTTTATAGATATAATTATTTCTGTACTTCTTTTGTTTTGAATTTAGGTAAATAAATATTTTTTTAAAAAGGGCGGATCCACCGTTGTAGGCACGATGGGCATGCCCACAACCCTAATAGACTTGTGACTTGTGGCGCGGAAAAGGGGAAATAATCAAATTCAAAAGTCGTTTATGCATAGTCATGATTGTTCATGGGCGAGCTCATGCTCCGACTCGCACTTGACCGATTTTCGGGTGGCTGTAACCACAACCTTTTTCGAGGCCTGGATATGCGCCTGCAAGGTGAGGTTGTTCGGAAAGCATTTTTTGGGTGGCACTATTTACCGGACGTACAATACCGACATGATATTTTGTGACACGCACATATAGAAACTCTTGTCAGTTTGACACCAGTTTGTATGGGAGTATAGGTACACGAAATATCGGGTCGGTATTTCCATGTCGGTATTGTCCGTGCCGGTAAATAGTGTCACCCCATTTTTTTATTACAATTGTAACAGTTACGCAGTTGACAGAATACTGTCAGTAGAATTGCATTTTAATTGTGATTAACAGAAAATATTGGACACGTAGGTATTTTTATTTTATCAATTAAACAAAAAAATATGGACATACGGCCAGGTAAAGTTCCGAGTCACGTCACACGTCACACACACATAGTAGTGTACACTTTTTACTGGTGCGCTTCGTCTTTGTTAGGTACTTTTCGTTTGATTAACAAAACAAAAAAATACGTATCATATATTTTCAAATATTTTTAATGACGAACTAAGTTGATTTTTTTATGACACCACTGCCATATTTTCTACGCAAAAGACAAACACCATTTCCTGCGGGGCTATTACGAAATTCGGAATTCCATCCCTCAGACGCTTATACTATTTAATATGAGAGTGAGAGCAAGCGATTTTCGGAGTAGGCGTTCTGCTCTGCTTTGCTATCCTTGCTTGTGACCCCGCGTAGTTCACGCATCACAGTTTGAGAATCGATGACTCCGAGAAAAATTCTTCCCAGTAGGGAATCGTAATGTTTGTAGCAACCCCAGTAACAGACGTCAGTCGCGAAGCAAATCGAGTCACGAAATACGAAGCTCCAAATTTCTGAATAACTTTATTTTCAAAAACCTTCGTACGTATTGAGATAATCTTTGCCTTTATTCTTACACCATCGTCATCATCAGCCGTTCGCGTAGGACGTCCACTAATGAACATAGGCCATATACCTCCAGTTGCTTCGGTTGAAAGAAAACTCATTTGTCCTACGCTGCGCTTGCCGATCCGCGGTCTCCGTGAATTTTTGTTCTTATATTAGTACTTAGTACCTGGGCGACCGAGCTTTGCTCGGGCTAAAACTCGATAATAAGCGCTTTTCCAGAGATAAGACCAAGATCGATTTGTCATCCCCGATAATTCCCACATACCAAATTTCATCGAAATCGTTGGAGCCGTATTCCGAGATCCCCGAAATATATATATAGAAGAATTGCTCCTTTAAAGGTATTAGATAGATAGATAGATAGATAAAAGACTCACTCCCGCTGTATGTTCTATGAACAGTCAAGATTCCAAAATACATGAACTTTATCGCGGCAAAATATATCTACTTATACACTTTAATGCCACTAACATAAGTTCGATGTAAGTAGGTACATATCCATACTAATATTATAAATGCGAAAGTGTGTTTGTCCGTCTTTCACGCCGTAACGGAGCGACGGATCGACGTGATTTTTGGCATAGAGATAGTTTATGGGCCCGAGAGTGACATAGGCTACTTTTTATCCCGGAAAATGCACAGTTCCCGAGGGAACAGCGCGCGATAACTGAATACCACGCGACCGGGGCCGCGGGCAAAAGCTAGTACATGACGTTATGCTTTATAAATAAATAAATGTGATGGGACACTTGACACCTATATTGACCTAGTCCCAAGTAGTGGCGGCACTCGTATATATATTCCCTCGACTGTACGATAAGATCTTTTAAACTACAAAATGGATTTTCATTATCAGTTTCAAGATTTTTCACGGAAGGTTTGTATAAAAATATACCAGCAACGTGCCCCAGCTTCATGCTGGTGCAGTTTTAGGGAAAGAAAGCTGAAAAAATGTGAAGTGCCTCTGAAGGAACCTCTTTTTTTGGAAAATAGGTACAAAGGAAGGAGACAATAACTTGGCTGGAAACATTTTAAGTGCTGGCTTAATATTAAGCCTGGCCGGGAGTTGCAGTCAAAACCTTGTTTCTTACTACGTAGGCAATTGTCAAAATAGTACAGAGCCAAAGCGCGCAAACAAATTTATGAAATGGATCAAACGACGCTTGGCCCGGAAGTAGTGCTGCTGCATATCTAGTGTGATGCAAGTTACGAGATTCTATCCAAAACAATAGTCATCCATAAGGCAGTTTGTGACACAGGAACAAAGTAAATGCAATACGTATGATAAGGGGGGGCTGAATATGGTCGAAATTGGTGTGACGTACATATTTTATGGATGGCCACTAAAATACAACACAATACAAGCCTGTATATTGTTGTTTGTATTACTTTGTATTGTAATTTGTAACTGATCTGTCTACACTTGAATTAGTTTACTAATGCCGTTCGGAACTCGAAACGAAAAATCGGTTTTCTTTTTCTTTCTCTGAATCTTTAGAAAACGAGAAAAAGCGACGAGTCTCGAGTGACATTAACATTCTAGTTGTACAACTAGTCGAGCCGTTAAGAATATAGTCGTGTTTATATATTTTTGATCAAATGTTTGCTCAGAAGTTTAAGGCCTCGACTGTACCAACTGTAATACTTTGTTACATTTATTTTTTGTTTCAAGGAATCTTGGAAACGGCATGTGAGGGGGTATATTTGGACAGCGAACAATCAATGTAACTTGGTATTTTCTTTGGGAAAACGCGTGATTTCTAATTTTACATGTACTTTCTATACTGATAACCACATATCAGTACTGCGAGTTCACAAAAAATAAAAAGTTTAGATCCCAGCGATACTTTGTATTTCTGCGTAACATATTCGACGCCAAAAGAACCAGACAGCTTGGTTCTCTGTTCGTTGACTTTTTCGCTACAAACCGGAAAAAGGCTGCCACTGACGAGCGTAGCGTGTAACGATATTATACGGTCGCGAATGTGCACCGCTAGACTTGCATACCGTGGGTGGTTAAGTAGTAAAAAGTTAATCGCTGCGTCTCGTGACTCGTACCGGACCCGTACCCTACGCGTCTCGGCTGAACTTCAATCACTTTGCCCGGACCGTACAAATCGTCACCGTACCCTTCCCGTAAGAGAAGCAACAAACGAAATGCCGCAAATAGCAACAGCGGTTGCAGAAAAAAATAAACCTTTTTCGGCCGAACGGCTAGCTGAATCTAATCTAAGTATGGCCAGAAATAGTTCAAAAAACAATACTTATATGCGGAAAATATTCAATACTAGCTGTTCCCCGCGGCTTCGCCCCCTTTGTATTTTTTCTGTATTTTCTTCCATAAAAACCTTCTCCTGACAGTAACAAACACAACAAAAAAAGAATTAGCAAATCGGACCAGTCGTTCCCAGTTTTGCGCTTAACAACACATTTTACGATTCATTTTTATATAAGGTATATTTTTTATCTCTACTATGTGTATTATTCATACAAACACAAAAAGTAACCAGAGGTTGGTCTAAATGCTATGAAGCGGTATAGGACATAAGCAAAGGTTGGCCTGTGCGGACAATACAATACGTACCTACAGAAAAAATACAACAAACATTTTCACACACGACTGCTTATCATTGTAGGCAAAGCATTTATACCACTCCTTGATCAATCTGTTTCAGTATAATACGGACCGCGAAGCCGGTGTGGCACCATTCAAACTTCGAATAAAATCTGTATTTTTTTTTCGATAGCCAGTACGGGCGTTCCAGATTAGCGCAAATTGTTTTCTAAAACCATGGACAATAGGAGTTTCGTCGTTGACGAAGCGTTGCCAGTTGTGGGGGGTGTAAAAATGGAGCATGGACCAAAGTGCGTCGCGATATATAGAAGTGGCAGGAATGGAGGTTGTTCCGAGGACTGTAATGCTGGCACCGTCGTACCTGTCTTTGGATAGTAAGTATTAAGTACAGACTATCTAAACGAAATATATGAAAATATGCGAACAAAGTCCTTTGAGGACAATTTTTTTATATCTCAGCACCTACGAACAGCACTCAAAAATACTATTCGTAATGGTGAAAAATTAAACTGAATTTGAAATACCTACATGGGTAGTAGTATAAAATTACAACACCTCTACTTAATCTCATCAACTGGCCGAAAATTTTATATGACCTACATATTTACAAATTTTTTTAATCTTTCTTTTTATGAAATCAGTTATTTGTTTAGACTATCCCCCATATTCATAAACGACAATCAAACCTATTTTAGTTAAAATGCCGCTAAAATTCGTTTGTCTTTATCTGTCACTTCGACATTTGTATTTGTTAGAAAGGGACAAAGCATTTGTTAGTTAACATAGGCTTGTTAAGTTTTATGAATAAGGGGGTAAATCTTTAGGCTTTCCTAAAAGCAGGCAACTGTGAACTGAGATGTAAACCAACTCACTAGGCCTCAAGATACAGGCTCAGCCTAATTTGGGGGTACCTAGGAGGTACTTCTAAAATGTAATATTGATTTGTGTGTAATAATAATTTTTCATATAATTTTTTTTCATGACGAAAATTACAACAAAAAAAACACCTACAGTTACTGCAAAAATGGTCGATACAAGCACTTTAATATAATGTTACCTTGATAAAACCTTACCTTGTCAATTTATTGTAGTAAATTTCCTTTTTGTGTTTAGTTTAACTGCATGCCTAATTTTTCACTTAATTACTACCTGACATCAGATTTTTTTCTTTGCTGCGTCACTCGGTTTTATCGGTTAATTCGTAGATATACCTACTAGCGAGGGCTTCTTAAAAATTACAATCTGAGGCATTGTTGAAACTATTTTGTTTTGGTCTACTTGCCTTCTACTTATTTATTCAATTTCCGTGCAATAATTACAGTATAAATAAAATTATCTTCAAATTTTACTGAATACTCAAAGTAGACTCAAACACTATCAAAGTATAGTCAACCATTTTGATTCCCCCACCGCAGAACCATATGTTATCATCATCATCATCCCTCCCCCAAGGCTCTCCACTCAGACCGGACTTGTGCTAGTGACCATATGTTATAGAAAAACAAAATAATTTACTATGATAAGGTTCCACGATGGCCCAGGAATCAAATTGGCTGACTGTACAGATTATCTGAAAAATGCGACAGACATTGTAGAATTGTAGGTTTAGATCACCTTTTACCCGTACTTGTAAAACCCAGCAGCTGTTATATTTTTCTTTGAATTCGTTTTAATATGGACGTTTTCACAAAAACGTGTACTTACCTTTTCTTTCAAAATGTATTTAATTTTTTCATACTAATTTTATGAGTTATCTAGATAAATATTCAAAGTTGCTGACCCATTGACTCTTATATTTAGAGCGTTTATACCTGCTGAGCTCGCAACGTTGCATTTTTGTTAGTTTTTCTCGATTATTCCGTAAAATTTGAATGAAAATTAAAAATGTTTGTCTACTCCAATAATTATTCGTGATAGACTTTAATATTCCTTAAAAACGAATTAATGTTTATGGCCGGTTTTTAAAAGAAGTAGAAGTAGACACATTAACTTATATTAAGAAGTGTTCTATCAGACAACATTATTAATTTTCATTCAATTTTTATGGAATAATCGAGAAAAACTAACAAAATTGTAACGTTGCCAGCTCAGAAGGAATAAACGCTCTTAATTAATACGAGAGTGAGAGAGACGGTACGATACGAACTTCGATTTTCGAATTTCGTAGTAGCCCCTCAGCAGTCAGCATCGGGTTATATATCCGTCGATGGCGTTCATTGCATAGATAATAAAGATAGGCCTTCGAACGTTGAGGTTAAATTAGGCATGGCTATTTTAAACCACATGACAATGAGACATTAGCTTTAGGCTACGCGCTACGTGATAGTGTAATGACTTCTGGCCTCTTAATGGTTTTGACTTTGACTTACCTTCACTTATATAATGTCCAGTTTTTAGGGTTCCGGAGCCAAAATGGCAAAAACGGGACTTATAGTTTCGCCATGTCTGTCTGTCTGTCTGTCCGTCCGTCCGCGGCTTTGCTCAGGGACTATCAATGCTAGAAAGTACCTCCCATAGACGTAAAGTGGGGGTTTTTTTTCTCATCCAACCCTATAGTGTGAGGTATCGTTGGATAGGGCTTTTAAAACCATCAGGGGTTTGCTACGACTCAGTTATTTGTTTGCGAAATATTCAACTTTAATGTGCAAATTTTCATGAAAATCGAGCCCCCCCTCTAAAATCTAAACCGGTGGGTGGAAAAGTTTGAATAAATTCAGGATGGTAGTAAGTATATCAAACTTTCGAGGAAAACTATAACGGCTAAGTTTGCTTGAGAATTATTCGTAGTTTAAGAGTAAATAGCAGCCTAAGGTATAAAATATACCTAAACTTGGAAGATTCCGTATAAAATACGAAATCCTTAGAAAAATATTACTTATTTTTTTCGTAATGGCTACGGAACCCTATTTTGGGCGCGTCCGACATGCTCTTGGCCGTTTTTTTTTTACATAAAACTGACCCGTGATTAACTCCTATCCTCCTATCGCAACTGAAACGTGCAGATGAGGCGTAGGTATTTAGAGTAAATCAATGAGATGAGGTCAATGGTATAATTGGTGTATCTTGCACTGGTTCATCTGGCCTATTCACTCCAGCCTCATAAATCGCTCTCTCTAACTCGTCCCTAACCAGGAACGTAAAAGGTAGGTACCTACAGTGGAGTTCATAAACATGTGAGCAAAAATTCAATCAAAAATATCTGAACACGCTTCTACGCCGTTAACAATAGAGTCGTGTTCAGATATATTTTTTTGATCAAATTTTGCTCACTAGTTTATGAGCTCGACTACGTAATACCTACAGTATGAGAGCATTAGGGTAGAAAGATACGCAGACACTACTTTTTACGTAACTACCTGCAGTTGAGGAAACTGAATCACAATACCAAGGTGGAACCTGTTCATAATTAATTTAACTAGGATTTTTTTTCAATTGTCAATATGGGATTAGTGACACAAAGGCTCCACCCTGGTACGTGATTCAGTTTCCTCAAATGTACTTAGCGTGATATTGGGTGCTTTGAACATTCCTTTTTATTTTTTAAAGTCCCATGGCCGAAAAAGTGACAAACGGAACCCTGTTATAGTCGCTAAGCTGTCCATCCTCCACTTGTTTGTGTGCCTGTGTCCGTATGTCTGCCCGACGGGGCTCTATCTCAAGAAAGCTATATTTAAAACAGTAAATTTAATAATAAAAATAAAATGAAACTGATAAGTCGATATGCCAAAGGCTACTAGAAACACAGGGAAGCTTAAAGTTCCATCTTACAGACTGGCTGAAACCAAATAATCGTTTCTGGGAAATTGCATACGTTTTTATAATAAAATTCAAAAAAAGATTACCAATGAAACGGATACAAAATACAGATTTATTGTCAAAAATACATTATCTAAGGCGTATTAGAAAGTTAATGAATAATTTATTATATCATGGACAGGGATATATTTGGAAATAATTCCGATCCGCAATGGTGATCCCTTTCTTCAAATAGCGAACCTCATCATCCACTGCTGAACAAAAGCCTTCCCCTTAGAACGCCACAATGAACGACAACTGGCCACTTGCATCCACCGGTTTCCCGCAACTCTCACGATGTCGTCAGTCCACCTGGTGGGAGGCCTGCCAACGCTTCGTCTTCCGGTTCGTGGTCGCCACTCGAGGACTTTTCTCCCCCAGCGGTTATCTGTTATTCGAGCGATGTGGCCCGCCCATTAATCTGTCATCTCCCAGGATAACAGGATCAAAGGAATTTGGGCACAAATTTGTGCCTCTGGGAGAGGACAGGTTAATTGTCACTTCAACTTGCATATTTTCCAGCTATATAAAGTTGTGTTAAATACATTGTGATGTATAGATTATATCATTTAAGAATAATGTAAACCTGTTCAAAAAAATATATACCTCGTTGAGTTTCTATCCGGATTCTTCTCAACAGAGGTTTTTCCGAACCGGTGGTAGATTTTTTTTGACGTTCATAAGTATGTGCTTGTGTTATAGCTTGGTATTGTATAAAGATATTTTGACTTTGACTTTGACTTTGAAAATAATAATACCAGAAAAGTACCTAAGTATTAAACTTTTGTTTTCGTCGTCGCACGATTTATTGGCCGATTTTTTTTATTCCTTGAATTGAAAGTGATTAAGGAAGTTCACTTTTTTGCAGGATTCAGATGAAATATTTGGGGGCTGTTTCACCATCCATTGATTAGTGTTAACTGACGGTTAAATGTGATGCCGTCTCTATTTGTTTAGTTTGAATAGACGGAGACGGCATCACATTTAACGGTCGGTTAACGCTAATCTATGGATGGTGAAACAGCCCCTTAGTATTCAATTCGAAAAGTTCGAGGGTTAAATAAATTGCTCGCAAAAAAGAACCTACTTAATGTGACTGGTCAATTTTATACATAACATACTCGTAATGATATAGCCAGCTCTGGTAAAACCATCAGAAAGGACAAACAAGGTCTTATTGTCAACGCTTTTACCCGACTTCCAAAAAAGGAAGAGGTTATCAATTCGGTTTTTTTTTTCTTTTTTATTCGACTGGATGGCAAACGAGCAAGAGGGTTGTTTTATTATTTAACAAATGCATTGAGTACTGAAAGTGCCACCTGTCACACTGTTTTAGTACTAGTTAGGAACCGTAGACTTAAAACAAAAGAAGTGCGAATCAGCGTCATCTATGCTTTAATCAACAAAACTATGTCTCCGAAAAGGAGAGATTGTTGTATTTCATTCGCCGTAAGAGGGCGTCATGAGATGTATACTCAATCTGTGGTCGGTGTGCTGTGCACACACTTCATTCTTTGGATTTAGACGAGGTCGTACTAAAAAATTCTTTATATAAATTCTAAATTATGTAAAATAAATGAAAGGTAATTAACAGTCATAAACTTCTGTAGTTTTCTTAAAATAATACGTATCACGTTGTTTTTTTGTCAGCCTCCTACATGAACTGAGCATAACTTTGTCTATGGTTTGGCTTGTCACATTCAGTGTTACCAAAGTTAAAATTTTTAGTCAAAATAAGCTAATTCTAGCCACAAACCTAACGTTATATTCGTATTATTTCTCATTACAGATAGATGTTTACGTTTTAAATAAGTAATTTTAAGGTTTCCGTTTTATCACTAGTTGTTTAACCTTTTCGCCGCCACGTCAAATACAAAAGACATCCATACGCCAGGCTTCTATATTGCAATGCTTAAAATTGAACCCTAACACAATTGTACGCAGATTTGTTTTTGCATTGAAGCAATGGATGTATATATATATAGGCCGTTGGCGTCGAAAAGGTCAAATGGGTACTTAATAAGACAAGTTATTTTTATATTATTCCATACTTAGGTACACTTTCCTGTTTAATTCTGCTGCGTTCTACACATTAGGTACATGGCTGTACCTACAGTATTGGCAAACGTTTTGCGAAGTAGTTATCCACATCTGCTGGCAGTATAGGATATACAATACAATACAATAAATCTTTATTGCACACCAACACATAGTAAGCAGTACATAAAACACAGGCATATACGTAGAGATTTTCTAAGGTAAGCAATGACGGCCTTATCGCTTCAGAGCGATCTCTTCCAGGCAACCTTTACTATACAAATAAATATATCTCGCATATTATATCTGGCTCATTTAGGTTTACCTTTATTTTGTTTTTCGTCTATTTCGGGACAAAACAAATCAAGTTTTAGAACTACCGAATTAAACAACGCAATATCTGGTTTTAGTAGGCCTCTTTTCTAAAATATTTGGCTACTTTTTCTTTCAGTTTCCTGCCAACACCAATCGAACTGTCATTTAGGGATTCGATTCGCATCTCATTCATGGTGTGTACCTATGTAATGTCCTGCAGCAGTTATTCGATGGTTGTTCGTTTGGTGTTCTCACTAGTTGTATAGTCTATGGTTTTCAAAGAAAGTTTTGAATTGAAGAAAATTGTCTGACACTCGTTTGTTTTGCAAAGGTAAAGTAAATAAACAGAAACGTATCGTGTTTGGTTTGTTCTTTTGACATTTTGTAAAGAATATGGTTTTAAAGATATAAATGAGAGTAAGAAGGTTAAAATCGATTTTTAGATTCAATCGTGGAGTGAAACGTTAACCGCGACGTGCAAATTAAGTTTAAAAAATACACATTTCAGTGTAAATTATCATCATTGAAGATAATACTCGCTTTAAGTAACTACTTCCCGGGTTCTAAATTGAAAAATTGACGTATTAAAGCACGCATGCGCTTTCAGTACGCTACGAAGTCATCGTTCAGTCGGTTGTGAAGAGAAGTACACATAGACAGCTACAGCTATTTAGTCGTTGGCTCGAGCCTGGACGGTGCATAGTTACTTGCAAGGTGGTCGGCTGTGGACCTCGCCCGTAAACAACTGTCCAACAAAAGTACCTACTTACTCCAAGTGAGTTTGAATTCCGTATTTTCTAAATCCCATTTGCACATTTTCGCATGTCAGCTGTTCACATGTTTGTCTAACCCCCACTAAATTCTAAGTTTAACAAGGGACTAGTGTGTCTGGTTTACAAGCTAGTGTTTTAGTTCTTAATTCAAATTCAAATTTGTTATGATTCTTTGATTAAGGGTTTGATTGCCAGCGGTGATGTTCATCTGATTTTTTCCTAGTACTAACTTTTTAACAGCATACTTTGGCAACTAATTATTGGGGTCTACTGTGTACATATTATTTTATACTAATGGCAAACCTGCACACATAACTATCCTCACAAACTGATTTAACCCTTAATGCTCACTTATAACTTTAATTATCTAAAATGATTTTATTTTATATTACTTCTTACTTAATTGGTTGCCTACATGAAAGGGTTAAGCAGTTATTGTTTCGAATTTATTTGTGTAAGTATTGGATTTTATCAAATTTAAAGTATCAAGTAATGCAAGTATCTTTTATAGCTCTAATACAATTTATTCATTACACATAAACAGACTAGTTGACTGTCCATGAAACACTGTTTCATGGACAGTCAACTACAATGAGATTGATTCGGTCAAAGTTCACTTAACCTTAAGGTTGTGTGTACATCTTTTAGTAACTTTGACTGTGTCAATCTTTTTGTAGTTGACTGGACTAACATACCCAGCAGAATGCTGAATCTTAAATCTTTGATAAAATCTATACTTACATAACAATACTACAGCAAGCATGAGCTTTGCATGGTGTTATTTTGCATCACTTTTTAAGGCTTACGTTTTCTTTTGGGTGTATGTAGCATGCCTCGTGGTCTGCTGAACGATGGCACTTACACATGCCTGGAGCAGGTGTATCAGGGCACGACCGTGCCTAACGTAAAGGATGGTAGGATAAAAAAAGCTCTCAGATTCTCTAAGGCCAAAAGGAGAATAAACTTTAACGAGTTATTGTTCAGTCAGTTTAAAAAGACGAAAGAAGAATCGGAGTGAGTATGTAGTTTGTGCCTGGGGCATGGCCGGTGTTAAACCATATGCATGGCTTTTATCATTTATATCAACAAGCATAGACAGTTCCATCTTTACCGTGAGAAGTAGGGCATTGGCTCAGGGCCAGTTTTTGGAGTTCCGAAATTCAATTTTTTTTGCAAACCAAAAGGTCCTGAACTTTAAAGTGTCCTTGGGCCTCTGCCTGGTCTTAGAAAGTGCTGTATAGGACTTGGTTGTATTACATTGTAAAACTGTGAAACATTGTGAAACAATTGTTTTGGAAATTGCTACTTAAGTATTACAGATGATTTAGTAGCATCTTACTGATTTAGGATATATAATTTAATGGTCCATTGTGTTAACATCACTATTTAATACCTAACTAAAAGCTACTGTGCAGTAACATAAAATAATATAATACATCCAAGATCAAAATAGGACTACACTTGCTGATTGTTTAATTTCTTTGTGTGCACTTCACTGAAATTGATAACATTTGTTTTGTTTTGAGTTGTCAATTATGTTGTTCTTAATACAAGTGATGTCATGATGGTGACTACAATTAAGGCAGTTAGTGACAAAAAAAAATACAAATAGTGTTTAGAGTCAGCAAGTGTAAAATCTATTTTAATTGAAATTAGAATAGTTGTGTACATTACAGAACAGTACATAATTGTACATATATGTAGTCAACTGGTGATCTAAAGTTTTTTTAGAATTCATATGTAATTGTAATTGATCATTTTAGTTAAATACATTTTAACTAAAGGTTCCTTATAATCAGTTATAATATTTTGGCTTAAAATAAGCCTGCAATTTTAAAATTTTCTTTGTAATATATGATAGTGGCTAGTGGCGTCCGCGGACCGGGACACGAGCTGTTGGTAAGCCTCCAACAAGATGGAGCGACGACCTGGTTAAGATCGCGGGATCGCGGTGGATGCGGAAAGCGCAAGACCGGTCTGAGAGGAGAGCTTTGGGGAGGCCTATGTCCAGCAGTGGACGTCTTTCGGCTGACATGATGATGATGATGATCATATGATAAAGATTAAATAAATAAATAAATGGAAGTTCAAGCCAACTTCTTTACCAAGAAATTCAACATTAGTATTTACATTTTTTTTTTTATTCAACTGGGTGGCAAACGAGCAAGTGGGTTTCCCGATGGTAAGAGATCACCACCGCCCATAAACATCTGCAACACCAGGCATATATTTTGCATATAAATTTTAAATTGTGTGGCAACATCAATAATGATGTACATATATGTATAGATAAATAGCAGTAAGGGACCTTTAGCTATGTGTACCTACATAGTTACCAAGTTGCGTTATTATGTAAAGAGGAAATAGTAATTGCTGACTTATCCATAGCTTACGTAACTCTTATTCTTGTACTGAAACTATTTGTTACTTCGATTAAATATTACTTTATTGAAAACAGAAGATTTAGGGGCTGTTTCACCATCCATTGATTAGTGTTAACCGACGGTTAAATATGATGCCGTCTTCGTCTATTCGAACAAAACAAATAGAGACTGCATCACACCTAACCGCCAGTTAACACTAATCAATGGATGGTGAAACAGCCCCTAAGTAGAATTAATAGAAGATAAAATTAAAAGGAGCTGAAACAAACATTGGTACGGGAATAAAACGAGAGTACATCCAAACCCGTAAAAAAAACAAGTATCAATAAAAACTGGTTAATTTACCATTTATTCATTTTCCAATAATTTTCGTTATGTCTGATTCCTTTTTAGCGAGCTGAATTACATAATAGGTCTTACCTTATTTCAGTAGTTCTCAAACTTTTTCTGCGACAGAACCCTATTTTAAAAGTAAATTTTTACTGTTGCCATAAAATAGTCAAAAACCACTAATTATATTGGAGGTTTGACTGCAACTTTACAGGACATCACAAGTACTTTTTTTTAAAATTTCGTCATTATTTCGGCAAATGCCTCGCAAAAGCTTTGCGAAACCCCAAGCTCTGGGGCACTTTGAGAATATGCTTTAGCTGGCCCTTTCAAAAACATACCAAGTAATTTGTGCCCTAAAATATCGGGTGCTACTACGAAATTCGAAAATAAAAGTTCGTATTACTATCGTATTGTCCCTCTCACTCCCGTATATTATATAATAACTGTAAATACCAGTTAAATATAAGCGTCAGCGGGGCGGCAATATATCGTCACTACTTTGAAAAAAGCTCGTATCTCAAAATTGATACTTTTCTAATTGAACTTTACGAACATTATTTCAAAGGTCAATTTTGTTGACGTATTGATCTGAGATACGAGATTTTTTCAAAGTAGTGACGATATGAAGTTCGGATTTTTCACTTCGTAGTATCCTCGTATCCTCGTATCCTTCAGTATCAGTTCCGTAAGATATAACTAGTATCTTTGTTACGTAAGCAATGGACATCTGTAGTGAACCATAGTGTCACCACGCTACACCGAGTAAGCTATCATACAACGCACTATTTCAGAGTGAGTATACTGAAAGAGGAAAGCAAGGAAGACAAAATGCCGACCACCAATGCGGAAGAAGCCGCCTTACTTGGGTAAGTTTAATTTAGATAGTAGTTTAATAGTATCCATCCCTTTCCCACTAGCTTTTAAGGTCGGCTACACATTATCAGAAATTTCTGTCAGAAAATCAGTGGCGTGGCTGTATTTCTGTCAGAAAACCAGTGGTGGGGCGCAAGAAAATTTTACCGCCCTCTTACGTATGTATTTAAATTTAAAAGACAGGTAGGGTGACGGCACGAATCATGGACATGGTTAACCACGGTAGTACCCAGTAATCGACAACAAGGATTCAATTCCTTATAGTTCACCGTTCATGAATTTTACTAGTTATGATTGTGATAGTCAGTTATCTGAACATTAGTGTTTTTTAGGTGACCAGATGGCCTAGTGGTTAGAGAACCTGACTACGAAGCTTGAGGTCCCGCGTTCGATTCCCGTGTCGGGGCAGATATTTGTATGAAAAACACGAATGTTTGTTCTCGGGTCTTGGGTGTTTACTATGTATTTAAGTATGTATCTATCTATATAATTATATTTATCCGTTGCTTAGTACCCATAACACAAGCTTTGCTAAGCTTACTTTGGGACTAGGTCAATTGGTGTGAATTGTCCCGTAATATTTATTTATTTATTTAATAGTTCAAAAAACTAGAACCGTTTCTTAAAATTTGGATTAACGAAAAAAAAAACCATTATTGGTTCTTGTCCATGACTGGTGCCATCACCCTAATATACAGTAATTCTTTAGAATCTTTAAGATCAGGGTTTCTGGTGCGTAACGAAGTATACTCGTATTACATGACGACGTGATTGTTAACATGTTTTTAATCAAAAACGTGTATAGAGCCATGTTATTTTGTTATGAGGATTAAAGTTTCTATCTATCTACCTACCTATCTAACAACAATTGATATAATGCAATAATTGATATAATTTTCATTTGATATAATTCAATTTATCTGTAAAACCAAACATTTCTATTGATATTAATTCGATTTGCTGTACTTTGGGTTGGGTTAGGACGTTAGGTTAACTTAGGTTTCCTATCCTTTGAAAGTCAAATGTTGGTATATCCAGTGAAATTATATCAAATGTTGTTATACCGATCACTCCAGCCCAGGGTTTCTTAAACTTTTTGCAGCCACGGACCACTTTCACAATTTAATTCCACGGACCCCTGACAAAAAAAATATTTAGGAAATATCCTTATAAATATTTTTACAGATTGACCTACAACGGACCACTGATACACATGCTACGGACCCCCAAGTCCCCCACTTTAAGAAACCCTGTTTTAGATGGTTGGTTTAGGTGGCTGGTTGTAAGAATAAGCTCGAATATTTACAAGATATAATCGTTTATTTATTGAAAAATTTCACCGCCCCTAATTCCGCTACGCTACTGCTGACACGAGGAGTAGCACTAATATTTATAGCGAAATAGCTTCTTCCAGTAACTTCGTCCACGTAATATGTACGGGTATATTATAATTATAATTACGTACCTGCTGTTTTAGAGCTGCGAATGGTAGAATGTCGTTGTAGCCAGCGAAAGACTTCTAAATTTAAAATCTAGTAAGAAATGTTTCTCTTCGACATTTTAGCTATACTATTTGCGTTATGAACTGAATGTGACTCAGACTATAAATGCCCGTGGCAACTGTTTAACCGACTTCAAAAAAAGAGATGGTTAATGTTTTTGTTTGTTACCTCAGTTGTCCGTCATTTATGAACCGTATTTTTTAAGCATTAAGATTTAGATCGTCATCCTACTAAAAGTTTGACATTTGAGAACTTAGACAAAATAAAATTATGAATTTATCAAATATTAGCTGAAAATTAACGTACACTTTGAAATCATTAATTTAACAGCTTACCATTATGATATTCATCTAATCTCCACTAAGATTGGGCGCGTGTAATATTTAGTTACCCTAATAAGGTGTATTGTACAGTATAACCCTCCCACCAACTCAAAACTATTTGACTGACGCGGGCTCAACCCGGTTAGACTAAATATACCCGCCTAATTGCTCTGCCATTATTTGTAATTACAGAATAGTTTATTAGATTGACTTTAGTTTCACTAAAATAACCATAGTCAACAGGCCAGTATATGAATTAGTTACATTTTCAACTAGGTCTTCAACTTTTAATAATGAGTTACCTACCTGTAGATTGCAGATTTCATTTTGAAAATTGACAGGGTTGAATGAAGGGCCTAGGTAAATAACAGTCCCAAAATGTTCTAAATTCATCTTAAGTTAACAAGACGTAATTTTTGAGATTATAGAACTAGTAGGAACCTGGGCGACTGAGCTTCCCTCGGGCTAAAACTCGATAACAAGCGTTTACCCAGAGATAAGACCAAGCTAAATCGATTTTTTATCCCTGAACACCCTACATACCAAATTTCATCGCAATCGTTGGAGCCATTTCCGAGATCCCCGAAATATATATACCTACATATATACAATTCTCGTTTCAAGTTATTAGGTGGACCTTATAACCCGAGGCGATCGGGAGTACCTTAAGGGCCATCTATACTATCGTCACACATTTGGGGCACACATTTTGCAATTAATAGCTATACGTGTGACAAGGAGGGGGGAGGGTCTATGAATGGTCAAAATTGGGTGCCCCCTTACACCTTACCAGCATCCTTCATTATACTCTAATACCTCATTCCTTTGTTATTTTTTCGAACCGACTCTTGTTTATTCTTTTGTTTAACATCTTGAAGCTAAGGTCACCGAATGCGCTGGCAAGGTAACCCTATATTCTCTAACACCGTGTCCGCTGGAGTCTATTACTAATGGTCTAGCGTTACACCTTGACAAGTTTCTACCTTATTCCTTTTAGTTAGGGCGGCAGTTGGTGTGATGTTGGCAATCACAATGCCGTACACGTTTACGGCGCGAGTTGTTACGTATAGGTATCGATTTTAAAGTGTTCGAGAATGTGCTTGTGAATTTCGGACCAAGATTTTTAATGGTGTCTATCGAAACGTATTCCAATTATGTGTCAAAACTATAAACGAAAATCAGTTCAATATACCAATTCCTAGCGACTTCGCGATTCTGAGGTCGAAATAGCGAAGAGCAATGTTGGTTTCACTTTCACTTCAAAAAAAATCTTGGCGGTCTCCATACGAAGTATAATCATCTAAGCCATGACTGCAAATCGTCAATTTATTCCAAAAGCAACATCGAATAGACATATTATACGTACCACATTTTAATAGCTGTTACCCTAAAAAATTGTCTATCACCATCCCGCGAAAACTATGCGATTTTACGGGATAAAAACAATCCCATGTCCTTCCCAGGGTCTTAATCTTCATTTTTAGGGTTCCGTACCTCGAAAGGAAAAAACGGAACCCTTATAGGATCACTTTGTTGTCCGTCCGCCCGTCCGTCTGTCAAGACCCTTTTTCTCAGGAACGCGTGGAGGTATCAAGCTGAAATTTATATCAAATACTCAGGTCTACTGTCCCTTGGAGCTGTGAAAAAATCAAACTTCTAAGCCAACGCAATCAAAAGATACAGCCGTTTATGCCGCAAATTTTCGAAACTCGCAAGGGAATCAAAACCTACAGCGTACTTCCCGTGAACTCGGAATATTGAAATTTGGTACGAAGCAACGTCACAGATAAAGGAAAAATTGCGAAAACCGTAAATTTTTAGTTACATCATATACATAAAAATATTTATACGGAACCCTAGGTGCGCGAGTCCGACTCGCACTTGTCCGGTTTTTTTATGTCTTGTCTTTGTTCTATGGTTATGTTAATTGTGATGTTTTTATGGCGTTAAATAAATGCATTTTCTTTCTTTCTTTCAAATTTCATCTAAATCGGTTAATGGATTTAAGCATAAAGAGGAGACAGACAGACAGTTACTTCCGCATTTATAATATTAATAATTAATAAGCATTAGGAAGAATGTAACGTGTTCCAGTAATTTTTAATAATCATTACGTACCCGGGTATGATTTTGAAATGTTGCCCTCACTTCCCTTGTAAATCCCTTTGTAGCTGTCATCTAGTCTTTAAAACAAGTGAAGTGTGATTTTTAAGTCTCCTTGTACCCATTATTTCTGATAGCATCTCGTTTATTACTCACGAAACATAGTTTTACCTTTGGATTTAATTAACCCCGGGTATTTAGTGGTATGGTGGTTGTACATGTGATTCGAGAGTTACAAGTTAGGTTTGCCTTGGAAAGCAGAGTTACTACGTCTGACGTTTTAATTCGAGCACATTGTCAAATTTTCACAATTAAAATCTTTATACAAAGATATATCTTTAGTAGGTAGTTGTTTAGGTTCTGTTTACAAATTTACATTTCTATTTTTTTGCTTATGCCAGGCAAGAAAATACATGTTGATTCAGGTATCTCTGTGATGGACCTCTGCACGTAAAGTAAGACATGAAAAATGTACTATCCATGTTCGCAATTAAAGTTATGAAGAATATCGAAGCGCTGGTAGTATAAAAAAGTGGCATGCAAAAAAGCCCTTTGCGGCCTACTTACAGATTTTGATGTGAGAGCAATGACTTTATTTAGTTTCTAGATTCTTCCAATAGCTAGCCACACATAACTCATGAAAGTCTGCAAGGATCGTCGTCTAACGTACGTTAAAACAGTTTATTAGTACTCCCTGCCGCGTAGCCGGTGACGCTAAACAGTTAATCGTGTTAGCATTTTGTGCCAACATTATACTTTGTATGCTTACCTACTTTAGCCGGACTGAAAGATGTAGACACTTCATGGAAAACCGGTACCATGTGAAGCCAAGATAATGCTTAAACCAAATTTTACTATAGTCCTTTGTAGTTTTGGTCTAAAAAGATAGGTTACCAATAAAGACGTTGAGGATTTTTAGATAGTGAATTAGTCCCGTTTAAAAAGGTAGAGTTGTCGAAAAGAAAAATGTTTAATTTCATTACAAATCCGATAGGCTTGAGAGCTCATTTGTCGCTGTGCAAGTTATGAAAACCCTTGCAAAAATTTGCTCAGAATAAATGCTTACGCACATAAGCGCTCACTTTACGTGTACCCTATGGGTGTGATTGGATACATCTGCACATAAGCATGTAAAGTAACGAGAACCTCGGAGTTCCTCGCTTCAAAAGGAATAAATAAGAATTACAAAATACGATTTTTCCCATACCCGACTCTTTTGTTTGCAATGTGCCTTACACATGTTTTTCGTAAAAAGAATGTGTCGTCACACATTTTGACATCATTAGTCTGAATTGGAGGAATACTTTTTATTTTACGTAACATTTTTAATATAAAAAAACATTAAATTTAAAAAATCAAAAAACCCGACTGCCTTAAAAACAAAAAGGAAGAAAATAAGTCTAGTGGTCTAGAACTCTGTCAAGCAGCTCGCTCATTTAAGGTTCAACACTCGGGACCCATTACCAAGATTTTTTAAGCTGGTTACGATTTGAATGGGTCCCGACTGTTGAACCTTAAATGAGCTGCTTGACAGAGTTCTAGACCACTAGACTTATTTTCTTCCTTTTAGTTTTTAAGGCAGTCGGTTTTTTGATTTTTTTTGAAATTTTTTTTTTTAATACTTTTTGATATTTCTGTGAAAATAGTAGATTAAAAGTATTATAACCCACATATATTTAGAATGGGCTAATTATTAGCTTTCATTTGATTCTTATATTGTTACAAAACAAAATATATTTTTTTATTCCTTCGCCATATTTTTTTTCGCAGACGCCATATTGAAATATTATATACCCTATGCCACCCCGACAGTTATGACGAATCCAATGATACCTCATTTGTTACAATCCGTCCAGCCGTTTAGGCTGCAGCGAGGACCAAAGAAATGGACAAACATACCCACATACATACATACATACGCTCGAAAAACATTACCCTCCTTCGGGCAGTCGGGTAAAAAGAGCCGTTGCAGGCCCTATACCACAAAGTGCCGTCCCGCTGACGCTTATGTCATTTAATGCGCGAGTGAAAGGGACGGTGCGATACGAACTTCGATTTGCGAGTTTCGTAGTAGCCTCTCAGACACGAATAGAAAGACTGGGCGCACCGAGGACGTAAAACAAGGGCGTCAAACCAACTTTCTATCATTTATAAAATCAGAGGAATCGAACGCATACGAGTATAAGCTTCAATTTTAACAGTCCTGGGCGGGTGAATGGGTAGGTTACAAAGTTTAAGGCTAGATAGAGTGAGCCTCGAAATAGGTCAGTAATCTCGTATAGAACTTGTCCTTTGATGGCATGCCCTGTTTCGGATAATTAAGGCGCAAGACAACTTAGGCCTCTCATATCAAGCTCTGCATGTCGCTTCCGACAACAAATACTTACATCCTTATCAAACTCGATGAGAAAAACGTATAAAACTGAAAACATACTCGTAGACAGCATTAGCGAATTGAGCTGCAACGTTTTTGCGAAAAACATTCCTAATATAACGAGGTTCAAACGCCAATCTTAATGGTAAATGTATTTCCCTCTCAATACCGATTCAGGTCGGGACTCTTGTCTAGACAAAATTATTGCTCTTGTGTCGGCGAAAATAACTGGTTACCGGGCGCCCTAGCAATCATCGACCTTTGCAGACTTATACGTTTCTTGCTTATGTGTGTGCGCAATTACTTCTGTCTAGGTAAAGCTGAAGTATTGAAACGAATTTTATAAATGATTGATTTTACGACGCAAAACAGCCCACTCGTGTTATTTCAGTCGAGATTATTCTAGAGTCTAAAACGGAGTATTATTGACAAGCTCTGTCAAGTCTGTATTTTTCCAAAATTTTAGACTAATCATTTAAGAACTGTCATTTTAGGCATGTATAAGACGTCTTTAAGTTTTTTGTAGTGAGACCAAACTTGTGTTCTTTGTTCTAAATAGTCGGGTTTATACCTACTACACCTTTTAGTGACTTGTTAAAACCATGCTTAACACGTGTCGAAAGGGTTACGTGTACACTTGCGCCCAAAGTGGATACGGACGAATGTAGTCGGAATTTAATTATGCAAATATAAGCTTTCCGTCCACCGAGTATTTTTCTCATTTTATTTTACCTTCGGCACAGGAACGCCATTATTTTATACCATTGCATAAGGAAGTTCGTAGCGATTCTTACCTTCGAGTTACGTAGATGATTAAAATTTTCTTTTGAATGCCGGTATATATTTATTTAAATACAGTAAACAGGAACTAACAATTAAATTCATCTTCATCTCGGCCTACATACATACGTCCCACTGCAAAAAGGCACGGTCACAGGAGTCTGAGGAAGACCGCGGTGAGAGCTTCAGTGGCGCTTTCGGCTGAAACGGCAAGCCAGCGCCAAATAAAACCCTCGACCTTAATGTGCTTTCATGAAACCCGTGGTCGGTAAGCGAGTAATTGCCCGTAATAATTTTGCTGTCATGAAGCCCAAAGTCGGTAAATGAGTTTGTTACTGTATGGCGTGCTGGTCGTGCTGGCGTGCGGGTGGGCGGCGCGGAGCTGGCGCTGCCAAGATCGCAGTCAGCGGTATCGGCAATTTTTGAAAAAAAATTAGTTTTTGTTTCACAAATATACAATTTTACTCGCAAATGTGATGAAAAACATTGTATGTCGCACATGCGGTACTAGAATTAAGAACATCGACTCATTAAAGCCCTCAGTCTTCGACTTCGGCCTTCTAATAGACTCTCGTTCGTAATTCCTTATTTACCGCCCTTAAGACACAATGTACTATTAAATACTTAGGAGCTGTTTCACCACCCATTGATTAATTTTATTTGACGGATAAATGTGCTGCCGTCTCCGTCTATTCGAACAAAATTAACAGAGATGCATTAAATTAAAAGTGCATCAAATAAAATTAAAAATAAAATTAGTCGAACAAACTGCATCATATTATGTGATGTTGATATCCCCTACTTTTGTCAAGGAAATCGTAGTGAAATTGATTATTAAAAGGTTCCTCCCTGGTACAATAATCAGTTTGATCGACTATACATCGATGGACCAAAAAAATGTTCAAGGTAAATGGTCCGTCCATTTTTTTAAGTTTATGCAACTTTTCTTGTATAAAATAACTCTGGTAATAGATAATGACATTTATACCTAATAATATTTATTTAACGATTGCTTCTCTAAGAATAAAAAAAAAAGCCTGCATTTTTTAAAAAAAATCTCGAAGGTATTGACAGAAATTCGCACGGGAGGCAGGGATATCTTTAATAATTCCGCGTCCGAACAACCCGGTAAAGAAAGCTTTACGGCACCGCTTGGATTCTTCAAAGAGCATTTTATGAAATCCAAGATCGTCGCGCTCATTATGTAAGCGGAGGAAATCTAAAGGGATGGCAACTCGAGGTCGTGCTGGGTATGTTTCCAAATTGAAAGTGGCGAAGTTGCTTCCAGCTCGCCTGGCTACTTGCCAAGATAACGGGTCGATCGTGGCGCACGTAGCTTGTACTCCAGCCGTTTTCAACTCGACCTTATTCTTCAAACGATTGTTTATTATTTTTGCTCTCACTTTTAACATATTATTGTGTCTCTAGCAATGTTTTGCGCGTAATGCTTGAAACATACAGAGAGCGGTGGCGGGGTGGTGCGGCGCGGCGCGGAGGCGGTACCGTTTGTAATATTCCAGCTAACGTGAAAGAGGGCACACAGAATACACGCGGGAAATAAGCGTGGTACGGTATTCTGTGTGCCCTCTTTCACGTTAGCTCGAATATTACAACCGGTACCGCCTCCGACGTCAGTGTGTTTCTAGCTTTTAGGATACGATGCGGCATGTTATAAGAAAACAACTAAAAACTATGCATGCTCCGAACGTAGCGGCAGTGTCCTTTTTAACCGAAGATGCAAAAAAAAATCGTAGCTTCCAAACTGATGGACCGATTCCGATAGGGTTCTTTTACGTGAAAGCGAATTTCCTTAGCTAAATATTTTTGATAAAAAGTTGGTTCAGCCATTTTTGAGGTATTAACTTTAAAAGGACAATGTCGTGGGATTTTGAACTAAAGTAAGTTTAAAATCCCCGACAGTAACTTGATTAGTTCTTTGCTTCTGTCATGCAAAAGAGAAAGGCATATGGTCTGTTGTTTTCTTCGACGTCACGTCATGATAGAGACTACCTTGATGCCTTTTTACTTTTAATTTTTAGCGAATTATGGCAATACTTCTTTTAATATATATTATATTATAATAGCTTTTTGCCCGCGACGACCGTGACTCTGTCCGATAAGAATTTGTTGGTTAGGTTATCATCACTTCTCATTACATGGGATGAGGGCAGAAACAGATGGTGAATGAAAACGATCGCCACCACCCCCCGGCGTGGCAACAGAGCCCCAGTGTTTTAACCGTACCATTCAGCCTCTGCCTGCTTTCCCCGTATACAGCAGCAGCGTTGCAGGGGCAGTACTACGAAACTCGAAACTTGAAGTTCGTGTCGTGCGGTCCCTCTGACACTTATACTATTGTGTTTTGTTTCTTTTCTTTTGTACAATAAAGCATACATACTACATACATACTATTTAATACGAGAGCGAGAGGGACCGTACGATACGAACTTCGAGTTTCGAGTTTCGTAGTAGCCCTGCAGGTGGTAGGACCTTGAGCAAGAACCGCCCGGATTGCTAACACCATCTTGCTTGCTAATCCTGCTGTGAAGCAGCAGTGTTTGCACTGTTCCGTTTCGGCGTGGAGAGTAAGACAGCCGGTGAGATTAATGGCACTTGAGCGTCATCTTAGGCCTCTAGGTTGGCAACTCACCTGCAATCCCCCTCGTGTTGCAGGTGTCTATGGGCGGTGGTGACATCTTACCATCAGGAGACCCACTTGCTCGTTTTCCATCCAATCGCAGCGTGCATGAGCAAATTAAGCTCTTAATCGCGTCACCTTTGGTGTAAATCCAATTCTGTGTTGACCTACATTGTACCATTGGACCGTCATTCACGGTAGTATAAGTATACGGAAAATAGAAATAAGAAATACGGAAAAGGGGGCTACTACGAAATTCGAAAATCGAATTCCGTATCGTACCGTCTAACTCTCGTATTAAATAATATTAGCGTCAGCTTAACGGCAAGATACGAAGTTCGAATTTTCCAGTTTGCAGGGCTACTATGAAACTCGAAGATCGTATCGTACCGTCCCTCTCGCTCTCGTATTAAATGGTATAAGTGTCAAAGGGACCGCATGACACGAACTTCGAGTTTCGAGTTTCATAGCAGCCCTGCAGGCTTGATATTATTGTTAGTCATGTAACAAAGCAAGCGCGGTGCCGGCAGTTCATTAATGAGTCGATGTCTGACGTTTTTCTGGGTGCGGTACATTTACCCCCCGTGTACGCACACCGTCCTACTTTTATTTCATTTCCCCAAATGGGAAGCTTATGAGGCCTCCGTGCATTATATTTCTGTATTATGCTGAACCTGTGCGATAGTTTGTAAAGGTTTTGAAAAGTTATGTTCATTTTACGGGGTTTTAGAACCCCGTGCACGCGACAAAGATGCTGCCGAAAAATTTATGGCAATAATATCAGATACGTCCCACCGGTCCTAGAAATAGAGGCGTAAGTATCAGATATTTATGCACGTTTTGTAATGTCAGATATTGGTGCTGGTGACTGTACATTTATCACTCTGTAGTACTCTTTTTAGGGTTCCGGAGCTAAAATGGCAAAAACGGAACCCTTATAGTTTCGCTATGTCTGTCTGTCTGTCCGTCCGCGGTTTTACATAAAGTGGGGGTGTTTTTTTTCTCATCCAACCCTATAGTGTGGGGTATCATTGGATAGGTCTTTTAGGGTCATTAGGGGTTTGCTAAGACGATTTTTCGATTCAGTGATATGTTTGCGAAATATTCAACTTTAAAGAGCAAATTTTCATTAAAATCGAGCGTCCCTCCCTGCCACTAAAATCTAAACCGGTGGTTGGAAAATTAAAAAAAAAAAACAGGATGGTAGTAAGTATATTAACCTTTCAAGGAAAACTATAACGGCTAAGTTTGCGTGAGAATTATTAGTAGTTTATGAGTAAATACTCGTATAGCAGTCTAAGGTATAAAATATACCTAAACTTGGAAAATTCCGTATAAAATACGAAATCCTCAGAAAAATATTACTTAATTTATTCGTCATGGCTACGGAACCCTATTTTGGGCGTGTCCGACACGCTCTTGGCCTGTTTATTTTCATGTGCCTACGTTGTGTCAATTTTAAAACAAACCGTTTTAACGACATTTTAGTTTTCGAGTTTTCCTACTTTTCTATCGCGCCAATGCCGCAGGGCTACTATGAAACTCGAAGTTCGTATCGTACCGTCCCTCTCGCTCTCGTATTAAATAGTATAAGTGTCAGAAGGACCACACGACACGAACTTCGAGTTTCGGTCTCGTAGTAGCCCTGCTGCATTCACACCTCCCATGCGACCATTCGTTTGACGTCACACGTACGCGGCACTCGCTACTTGGTGACGCGGCGCCCACTTTATTCCCCATAACTAATCGAATTAAAACTTATTACTAATAATTAGATCAAGAAAACTTCTATGAAAATAATATTATGCAACTACTTGAAGGGAGAAAACTACGACCGATAGTCTAGTGATCATTGCAGTAACTCTAGGTATGGAGCTGAAAGTAAAGGGGTTTTAAATTTCAGGGACTGAGACGTTAACTTTACCGACATATCACATCCTATTTTTATTGCCATTTGGTGGTCGCTACTCGTACCTCTAGATTCCTAATAACTCATGAAAACTATTTACATCTCATTGAAAGTGACACCGATAAACTTATGTAACGCCACCACATAAACATACGGTTATATCTTTTAGTGCCTTTACTACGTCTTGCTATTTTTATAGGCCCGATAGCTCGGAATATCGCTTCAATAAAGTAGAATATTGAAACGTTATACATAATATTGAAAGTATGATGTAGATTGGAGTAGAGTTGAAGTGTGCTTCTAAAGGTACGTACGATTAGGTACGTAACAAGCTTCATGAAGCTTTCATCTTTTAATTAAAGAGATGCCGTATAGCTTAATTCGTACGTCCTGATTTACCCGATTGACTGTCTCCACATTGTCACCAGCCTTTGTGCTCCATGCATTCTCTTAATGGATAATCCGAAAGCATAAATGGATTGGATTCTGTTACGTTTTGTTTGTTGTCCTTGATCCGACGGCTGAACGGGTTTGCTTAATTTAATGGGATGGGAACGGGTCTTTAATTTCATTAGTGAAATGCTTACCGTTTATATGCTCAACGGCACAAAATTTGGCCCACCCTTCATACAAAATTACCGATTCTGCATACATTTGAGGGCCAGATTTTTTGCCGTTCAGTATATTTATACGTGTACGTACTTGGGCACGTTAATCGATTTGGTGTGGGGCTGGTATGAACAAGTAAAATAGTGTAGTGGTTTAAGAACCTGTCTACGACACTTTGAGGTATGTTCGATCCGGGTCAGAGTAGAGGGGCTACTACGAAACTCGAAAATCGAAGTTCGTATCGTACCGTCCCTTTCAATCGCGTATTAAGTGACAAGCGTCAGCGGGACGGCAACATACGAAGTTCGAGTTTTGCATTACTTTGCGGAGGTCCATATATCAATGAAGTAAAATAATTTCTTTGCGCACCCGCGACCTTATGATAGCAACGTTTATGCAAGATATGCGTGTTCATGCAGTTCCTCCACCTCCACACTGTACACTAGAACACCACACTGTGTACTGTACTTACAGTGTGGAGGTGGAGGAACTGCATGAACACGCATACACTGACGCGTTTCGAACTCAACCAGAGCTCATCTTCAGAGCAACATAACCGTAGATACACCAAAGTTGTTAAACGGATCTCCGTTATTCTAGCGCCAATTAGCCTGTCAGAAACTTTCATTGATCTAAATTGTGTTCTGATAATTTAGTTTTTTAAAAGGGAATAGATCTAGCGACCCAACTACTCTAGAATCCTTGAAATGCCAGATTGATTCAATCTCATTAGGTATTAGTCTCAGTGGGTAAATATTGTGAGATTATTTGTAAAGAAATTGATATCTACGTAATCCGACACTGAATAGCGAAATTCTACGTTACATGGCATGGCTAAAGACGGACTGCCGAGGCCGATTCATTGTCGTTCAGGGAATTGTTTTAGTAGCCTTATGAATCCAAATGAAGATGCCGTTTGCTTAAAACAGACTCTTTTCTTTGTCTTGCCAAAGAATTTACCTATTAGTGGCCAAGATTCAGTCTTGTATATAGGTAGTCCCACGAGAGTTGAAGTGAATGATTACACACACAGATACACCGTGTCGTGTAATGACAGCAAGATTTTGACATTTAGGTACTCATTCATTTAAGTCATTCTCCTTTTGTGTAATCAGTTCTTTTTGAGCTGTTTGTGTAATCTAATCATTCACTTTAACTCTCGTGGCACTATATTTAAACTTTGGGCACAACTAAAATTCAAGAAATATGTATAAAGTAGCCTTTACCCGCGGTTTTGCTCTCGTAAACCATAAGATTAGGCCGTTAAATTGAAATTTCGGGGTTTTGTTCAATTACAATAAATTATATTGACGTCTTGATTATACGTTGTATGAATAATGCATCGCTCTTTCAGAACTATACGAGTACCGACTCAATTCGAAATATTTTCATTTTAATAATAAAGTCTGTGCCAAAACCACCAGTTATAGTTTAAAAATGCCATTATTTCGAGTTGAGGCCTTTTTTTTTACGAACGGACTGTTGCTGTTAGCCTCAGACAGCTTTTACAGCATACCAGAGAGAGGGCGAGCTGCCAGATGGGCCGCTCAGCAAGTGGGTAGTTTAACTTAGCATGCAATTTTTTTTTAAACAATTCTGAAGGTGCGATGACCAGCTGTATTAAGCAGCGTTTCCACCGGAGATGTGCGAGGAAAATGTTTTTCATTAACCAGTAGAAACGCTTCATTTACCTCCCCTCGCTCCGCTCAGCTGTTTCCACCAGAGATGTGCTGTGCGAGGATGTGTAAATGAAGCGTTTCTGTTGGTTAATGAAAAACACATCCCTCGCAACACATGCTCGCACATTATTGGTGAAAACGCTGCTTAAGGGGGAAAGAGACACACGCAGTCTAAACTTTCTCATTTATACCTAATGCTAGTACGGTCAAGGACTGTAATTCATGAGCTACCATGGAACCTTTTGAAAGGAAAAGTCATACGATTTGCATTGTTGATTAATGCGATGTCACTATGACGATTGCTGTGAAATGGTTCCGTGGTGGGTCCGTGATTAAAGTCCTAGACCGTACA
The DNA here is from genome assembly GCF_025370935.1 of Choristoneura fumiferana. Taxonomy (NCBI): domain Eukaryota; kingdom Metazoa; phylum Arthropoda; class Insecta; order Lepidoptera; family Tortricidae; genus Choristoneura; species Choristoneura fumiferana. The sequence continues at coordinate 39,364,101 of NC_133472.1, forward strand.
ATAAGAGCTTTTAAAAAGTATATGCCCTACAGGTAGTAGCGGACTACAAAGATAACCTAACCTAATCAACAAAAAGTTGGAAAACCCCCGCCTTTTTCACTCCAAAGTTCAATATCTCAAAAACGGCTGAACCGATTTGACAAAACATGTCTAAGAACCATCGCTATCAAATCGGTCCACCCGTTTCAGAGCTACGGTGCCACAGACAGACACACATAGCGGTCAAACTTATAGCACCCCTCTTTTTGCGTCGAGGGTTAAAAAATAAGTCTTGAAACAGCGCATGTTCCTAATTTATTAATTGCTGGTGCCAACGAACGTCAACGTTGATCCCCTAGAAACTACAGAACAAACGAAACTGAACATACACATTATTCAACGTATTCCGTTCTGACAACTATATTTCCCTTTATGGGGCATGTCTCGGAAGAATCAACCTAAATTATATTGCTGGGAACTAGGCCCTTTGTATACTTCAGAATGTAAGTGCTTGCTTAGTAAATAAATGAACGGTGTTGAAGGTGTCACCTACAAAGTGTCAGAACGGACATTATTTGTACGCAGAAGTTGATAACACGTCATGGGTGGAGGCCTGAAATTTTCTCTATGAGGAGCAAAACACATCATACGAAGGATTTTTTAAAAACGCTCTTGATGCTTAGAACTTAGAAAGAGAAAGGAGACATAGGCCTTTGCACAGTAAACAGTGACATCGCATTAATTAACAAGGAATATCGTAAGACTTTTTCTTTGAAAAGGTTCTATGATGGCTTATGAGTTAAATTCCTTGATCGTAGGAGAATGAACGAACTGGCCTCTCTGAATTTAAGTCGAACTTTACTATAAAAACCACTTTATTATAGGTACTGTCGGGACTAGGCTATATACCGCTGGCAGGTGGTAAAACTGACCACCTGGCACGCTAGATTGACTTTATTATGTATGTTGTAAGGTAGGACTTAGAGAGCTGGGATCCGACCCTGACATGACCAATGTGGGCATAACCAGTGGGATTCGGGCAGAGAATGAAACTATTTTGAAGAACTAACAAAAGTCCACTAATTGTGGTCAAGATAAAACCAAAACAATAAGACTCACTGAAATCTTAGAAATGCAACTATCATAACGATTCACAATAACTTAAGGAAAAGCCTAGTTAATAATAAAGAAACGCGCCTAACAGTTCCTAAGACTGTCGACTGACAATTGACGATCGCTTTTCACGCGTCCAGATCTTAGGCTCTGTCAAGCGCGCCACGCATGGCAACACTGGCGTTTCGTAAGTGCTATAATGCCAATCCTTAATAAACCACACAGTAATGATCATACAAGGACCATACTCATATTTCTACATGTATAATGTTAGTATTTTTATATTGTGTGATTCTAGAATTTGATTTTAAAAGACGATTGACAGCGGTATAAACGAGCACAGTTTGCTCCCAACAGCCTAAGCGGCTGGACCTATCTCTGTAAAGTATTAGTTTCCAACAGGAATAAAGCTACGTACAGAAGAATTATATTTTTTATTTAAACTGAGTTTGAAGTCACGCGCGTAGATCCCCATTACCTAAGCTCTTACCAAGTTACAGTCCCCACAAGTGGTGGAGGTGCGGGGTACATAAAAAAGTCAATCTAGCGTGCCAGGTGGTCAGTTTTACATCCTACCAGCGGTGTACAGCCTAGTCCCTATAGTACTCTTGACAGTAATACTTTGATTGTGTTGATAAGTCTCTTCATTAAACATAACTACTAATTAGTTTTTATAGTTTTCAAGGTAATTTGCAGTTATCCTGAAACAAAATTCGTACACCGCCATCTAGGCGCGCGGCGCGAAGCGAAGTTATACTAACCCTTACAACTTGGCAGCTTGCAATGTTCGCGTATGTTAGTTAGCTTGTAAGTTGTGGTTTATATACAAAACAATTGTCAAGCACTTCTTGGTGTCCGTTGAGCTGAAATTTGGCATATTTATGTCAGTTTGGAGACTACAAAGTAATCTGGGAGTGAAATTCAAGGGGTCTGGCCTGGTTCATATCCGCAGGATGGAACTCCTCAATGGTTACCAACTTGAAACTTGGTAGTTTCAGTGTCCAAAAAGTATAATGAACAAAAAATACAGTCAGAAAAAAAGCACATAGGTATAATTTATTTTAACACAATCTTATTTTTAAAGTAAGGCTGGTATACTTACTTTAAATACAATTTCAATGCAGTTTTATTATAATAGGTATTATATTTAAACCAAAAAGTTGTTAAGGTTCACTGGTAAGTGATTAAATTTTGTACCTAATTGGCTTCCAAATCCAATGCTCTAAACAATAGCTGCGCTCGATCGTTCATTTATAATTCGTAAGCTCAACAACCCTGCAATGTAATACAACTCGGACGAACTCTCTTTTATCTTCTACGTCTACAGAACCTTGAAGTCGGGTCCAAAAGTTCGAGTGTAGCAGCTCTTGTGTACCGGGGGTCTAGGTACTACGAAATTCGATTATTCGTATCGTACCGTCCCTCTCTCACTCTCGTATTAAATAATATTAGCGTCAGCGAGATGGCTTTAGATACGTGTAATGGTCTTGCTGATTGATTGTATTAAATTCAAAGTGATCGTGTGTCAACTGACCCTATGTAGTACGTTACGTTACGTGGAACCACAGAAATAACAATAAGAAGATGAAGAATACACACTTAATTAGGTAAGTGTGCAATGAGTTGGTCTCAGGGAAAGAATGTAAACTTTGCCAGTAGGTAAAATTGTAATTATTACGTTTTTTGTATGTGTATGGACCGCATTTAATATTTGAAATAAGAGTCGGTATTTTTTTATCTATTCATTTTTTATATAACATGTTGATTGTAAATTTATCGAGTATTATTTCCTTCCTTCCCACATTTCATGTCAGGTAAATAAAAAAAATCGTAGGTAAGTACAAGTTTTTTTTCTTTCGTCAATTAAACAAAAAAAATAGACTTATACATAATAATACTCGGTTAGAGTTCCGTGAGAGAGATGTCACATCTACGTACACTTTTCATTTGCTGTTGACTAACGAGTGACGTCACAGGCCCCTACTCCCGAGTCCCGACCTTCACGCGCTTCATCTTTCGTCTTTTTTTTTTGATTGACAAAAGAAAATAGGTATACATGTCCTATATTTTCTGGTAATCTAACCGAGGAACTATATAGAATATTTTATTTATCCAAGAATCCACCCAATTGTTATCTTGAAATTAGCGCGCCTCAATTTCATTAAATTCAATGATTCGCGATCTCTTTGAAATAGGTGTTTACTGATATCTCGCTGGATAAAGTCAGCATCAGATAATGCATACTTGGGTTAACAAAGATCAGAAAAAGCTTAGCGACGGTAAGCCCTACGGCTATTGATTTTACCTCCCTTCTAAGTTAGAATACTTTCGTTACAGAAATTTTGTATAGTAATTTGCAAATAGATCCAGTTCCGTACAAGGTTAATAAAATTAGGTAGGTAAATATCCCAGTGCCGTAAAGGCGTATAAAAAGAGTATAAGTACAAATATTTTAATTTTTATGGCAGTAAAAAAACTCTAGATATAATTAAAATTGTAAATAATTTACTTACTCATTATCTAAAGGAAATCGCGGTCTAGATTCCCTAGAAAATAATTCAAAAGTTTCTCGAAACAAATTCTGAATTTTAATAAATAGCTTTTTGTAAGTTTACGTATTTTGGGATGTAACCGATGTGGTTTTATCGGAACCAGAAACGGAATCGGAACCGGAGCCCCTTAGTGATAGGTGGACGAGATGTTAAGGGTGGGTCCACTAAACCTGAGAGTCTATTGCGTAACGTTTCTGACACCCGCGATCACAATCAAATGATCGTTTTCGCACTTTCGCGCCGCTCATGTCCAGTCGCCGCGGTAAGCATTGACATCCGATATAACTTCCTTTTCAAAAGTAACGGAACCGGAACGGAAAAGGATGTTTAATATCAAACGGAACTTCCGACTTAACGGAAACGGAATCGGAGCTCCGTAACATCCCTGATGTGGGTGTGTGTATTGTTGTAATTTGTTCCGAAAGTACATTACAAAAATCGATAGACTGAGTTACAATGTATAATTAAACTGCTACTCGCTTGAAAGACATCGTTTCTGTTAGCTGCCTTGATGATTGGGTGAATCTTTCACAACAGTACACTTGAATTAATATGAAGCTTCTTCTAATTCCACAGGCACGGCTAAGCGACGAATCCTTTCCATCAACCTAAAAAATACATAAACTTATGAATAAATAAAATCTGCGTAGCGAAAAATACGCTGGCTCTTAAGTAGTTCCCAAACCCTCTCTTAATACAACTCTTTAATCCTCGAGGAATTTGATAAACAAGTCACTCTTCTCCAGTAGCGGTGGCTGCGCCTCTGGCTAAGTGTTGTCAATCTGTCAGTCACATAACTCTTTATAGGGGGGGCGTTCCAAATACGTAACCCAATTTTTGAAGATTTTTGACTCCGTCCCTCCAACTCGCCGTAACGTTTTTCTGTACACCCTCCCCCTCCCTAAACATTACGTAACACCCAAATGAACATTTTTACTTCAGTCTATTAGCTTTTCTTTAGCCGTTTTCTAAATTTAGTTGGCATTTTTTTCGTACTGTTGCGCTGGCAAGTCAACATAAGAACATTTATAGGCCAAGAACAACAACTGATGATGCGTATCTCCCATTTTTGAGGACATTAATAGTACCTATGAACTTTTTATAAAACAATCTGTGATGTAACGCGTTCTTCGAATCGAACCCCCTTCTTGCCCCTGTAACGCATCGTAACGTTTTACAAGACTCCTAGGAATAGATTGATTATGTGAATCATATTACTTGAGAATCTCATACTGACAGTCAAGTACGAAAGTCCGACCCTTTTGAGTGGATCTACATTTGCTTTTTAAATCGCGACGCCACTGTCGTCTCATAATAAAGTTCATGCTTGGAGAGAGCGGGTCTCTGCTTACACTGATGCACTGATTTATGTTATTAATTACTGAAAAATAATCAGTTTCAAATTCAATATGTTCAATCAGTTGTAGCCCTGACTAAAAACCGGATGTAATAGGCTATTGCAAAATTCGAACTTCGTATCTTGGCGTACCGATGACGCTTATATTATTTAATACGAGAGTGAGAGGGACCGTACGATACGAACTTCGATTTTCGTAAACTCTTAAGAAAATTCGAAACTCAGTGTTTTCTGAAGATAACTTAAACGTTTTTACCGCAAATAATTCATTTTTATAGTTGCCAGAGCCAGAATGGCATTAACGGAACCCTTATAGTTTCGCCATGTCTGTCTGTTTGTCTGTCTGTCTGTCCGTCCGTCCGTCCGTCCGCGGCTTTGCTCAGGGAATATCAATGCTAGAAAGCTGTAATTATTCACGGATATATATGAAAACTATGGTACAATAAAAAAAAAAAAAAAAATATTTTTTTAGGGTACCTCCCATAGACGTAAAGTGGGGTGTTTTTTTTTCTCATCCAACCCTATAGTGTGAGATATTGTTGGATAGGTCTTTTAAAACCATTAGGGGGTTGCTAAGACGATTTTTTGATTTAGTGATTTGTTTGCGAAATATTCAACTTCAAAGTGCAAATTTTCATTAAAATCGAGCGTCCCCCCCCTCTAAAAGAAAAACTATGAACGGTTAAGTTTTCTTGAAAATTATTAGTAGTTTAAAAGTAAATAGCAGCCCAAGGTATAAAATTTACCTAAACTTGGAAGATTCCATATAAAATACGAAATCATTAGAAAAATATTACTTGGCAAAACTGCAAGATGTTATAAAAATATCGAAGCATAGGTATCGAAGCTTTGGCGTTTGATATCGATATTGTAGGACGCAAAATGGCGTTCTTTCTGCTTAAACTGTTAAGATAGCCCTTGACTGTATGGCCCTTGGTCGGAGTCACTTGACTTTCGAGAGACGACTACTCGATTGAATCTCTTTGAATTCATCGAGGTTTTCTTTGATAAGAAGCCAATTTAAATGAATGAGTATAATGCTTCGCCTTTCAGTCATAATTACTGCAATATCCGGATTTTAATCACGTTAAAGTGTAATTATTCGAGGGTTCCCGCCTTAATTTTCGTGGACGCATTTTTGTATGCATGGGTTTTTTGATGATGTTTTCTATTATTTTGTAGACTTCCTATATTTCTACTAAGTAGATAACCTGGAAACTGTTACAGAATCTTCTACCGTGACAGCAAAAATGTGCCCACGTAAATCAAATAATATAAACGCTCGAATAATATCCTAAAATATGTATGTAAAAATACCAAAAGGTTTTGGCCGGGGCGGCCATGGTCATGAGTAGACTAAAATGTGTAGGTAATGTGCCGAAACGTCGAGGTAATTTTGAAGACATACTTTTACTTGATTAAGGACCTAATACTGTAGTAATAGGCCAGTGTCCTACAAAAATTTAATCAGTCGGTCTGTCAGTTAGTTAGAAAATGTCTTACACGTGATTATTCTTTTGTCAATGAAACAAAACATTATGAAGATAATAGCCAGTAAAATTCCGCGTGACGTCCCGACGTGCGATACTTTGTAGCACTAGCCCCTACTTCTGTACTGTGATGCGCTTCAACTTTGTCATTTTTTCTTTGAAAAAATACATGTCCAATAGTTTTTGATATGATGTAGGTAGGTACTAGTAATTTTTTTTATTTACCCAGGAGACTACCCAATTATTACAGAGTATTCTATAGACAAAGTAAACATGGCCAACTAAGCTGCACGCAGTTTATCCTGGTATTTAGACCAAGTTTAAGTCATGTCATGTCTAAGCTTGTAACATCCGCATCCCGCTCTTTCCCAAAAACAGCTTCAGAACAAACTTTCGGTATTTAAACAGTAAGTTAAGCCTGAGACGCATGACGTCGCAACTGGTAGCTTTGGTATTGATCGTAATTTCATTGTGTTATTGAGACCTTTGTGCGTACAAACAATTGTTTAGAATGATAAATGAATCACCCATTTATAAAAAATAGGCCAAGTGCAAGTCGCGCACCGAGGGTTCAAAGGCAGTGTTAGTAGAGCACCTCTCCTAAGCAAAACCTACATTTGGGGTCATTTTAGATGAAAAAAATATGATGTTCAGACTTTTTTTTATTAATTGTGCATAAGCGCTTCATACAAAATTTCAAGTTTCTAGGTCCTAGAATCTAGGACAAGCGGAAACACCTTTTTTAATGACTGTCTTTTGGTTGCGTTGACGAAGTTTAGATTTTTCACAGCTTCAAGAGAATGTAGACCTGAGTATATGGTTTTAATTTCAACTCGACACCTCGCGTTTCTGGGATAAAAGGTCTTAACAGACGGATGGACGGACAACTAAGTGATCCTATAAGCCTAATTAAGGGTTCCGTTTTTCCCTTTAGTTTAGACGGAACCCTAAAAAACTTTTCTGTGCTAACAAGATCGGGTGTTTAATTAGGAACTGAATTGCATTGCAAATAGTCGATACACGGGGGAAAATTGTAGAAGCGCAGAATTAGCATATAAAGCGAGTTGGACACAGGCACACAGCTCTCGTCCAGTACGACACGACACTAAATATCTACGATGCAATAAAAAACAATTGAAGTAGTTACCTACCTACGAATACTGTGATAATATTAGATTGTTGCACCAAGCAGAAAGTTATTTATTACTGTACCGAGTGCCGATTTGGAGCCCGAGCGTTAGCGAGGGCTTTAAAAAGCACGAGGGCAATATATATTACTTAAGCGAGGTGCATAATCTGCTTTTATTTCAACTATTACAGGAATAGTACACGAGAAAAAACTCATGCTATACAATTAATAGGAAAGAAATGTCACTAGCACTCGATGATTCCGTTTTTGTAAGTTTACATTCGCACTCTCGAAAAATGTCCACGGAAAATTCACAACCCGCCAATTTGTTTTTTTTTTTTATTTCTTACTTTTTTTTGGCGGAGTTAGTAGCAGATATTTTTACCCGCGATCTGTCAAATTTCGGATGGGCGCTAGGTTGGCCAACCAAGCAAACAAAGTTTTTTTTAAATATACGGCTACTTACTATTTTTGATAGGATTGGTAGCAACAATCTAGTATTCATACATTTTTTCTGCTCTAGAGCAGAAAAGTCCCGCTTTGTGCTGGGTATTTAGTGCGGTTATGATGAAATTAAAGCATAGTTGGAAGAAAAGTTAGGTTACAACTATCTCGAAATATATTAGTGTTGTTGTCTGTCTAGACTGGATAAAGTTTACGAACTAAGTTTGCAGATTCAATGGGGTTTTCTGGATGCTAAAAGGTCGAGAACTTAACTCAATTTGACACCTTGTTCAATTATTATTCATAAGCAAAGTTCGATTGTTACGTAGTAGAGGTTGGTTTGTTGGTAAAAAATATACGGAATGGAAATTTGAGACGGATTTGCGGATGTCAAATAAATCGTGGGTTTTAATAATTATCTACTTTCAGTATCTTGACATTTGATCGCTAGTAAAACAGGGTATGATTTTAAAAGAAAGAAAGATTTGGTTCCATCTGTACCACCAATAATAAAACTACAAACTAAATTAAGTGGTGAAACGAAAGGACACCAAAAAGGGCCGCCACTCAGCGTGCTATGTGTAGCAACGCTAGTTTTCTGTAGAACCCAAATTTTGCCAATGACTGGCGCATTCCGGTCCTTGGCTAAAAAAGCAGCTACGGTAGAATAGTAACTGCTTTTCGTTGGAAAGCAATTGTCTGTATGTGTGATAGCACTAGAGCTGTGCGAAGTAACAGTGACCACATAAGCGGAAGAAATAAATGGAGCAATGAAATCGATACGTTCCTTGTTGTGGTCTCATTTGTCGTTTTTTCCTTGAACGCCTGTGCTGTCTCACACACAGCTCTAGTAGGAAGCCACCGTAAAACATCTGTGTTGGAAGTTTAACGGGCATCAATTTTATACTTTTGTAATACGCGTAAGTAGCAGTAGCAGTTTGGCATGAATGGGAAATCATATCTACTTTACTAATAAAAATATATAATGTCGCTTTTTATAAATTCATTTTTTGTAAACTTTGAAACGGCCTAAGATTTCGAGTGTTTTATTCTTACAAAATCAAAAAATGAGTAAACATAACATGTATCTTTCGGTAGTAGGTACGAGCATGAGGTCTATAAATCAAAAATGCGATTTTTATTTAAAAAGTGGAATTATGCCCTTGTTCTATTTAAAGTAAATACGATTGGTTGACTTGGTTGTGTACTGTTTTAGGTCCTAAACGCTAGCTTCTTCATCCGTACTTGTACTTTCGGTATTACAAGAGCGTAATTGTCTAAAAAACGAAAAATGAGAAAATTTGGAATTAGAAAAATTGAATTATGCGCTTGTTCTATCGAAGGTACGATTTGTTGTCTACTGTACTCGTATATGCTGGTTTCTTGGTCCTAGCCCTATACTAAGAAGTGCAAAATTCGAACTTCGTTTCTTGCCGTCCCGCTGACGCTTATGTTATTTAATACGAGAGTGAGAGGGACGGTACGAAATGAACTTCGAATTTCGTAGTAGCCCCCCTGTTAACGTGTCCGTCTGTCCCACAGCGTGGCCCCAATGGATAGCATGGACGACATTGAACTGAAGAACATCCAACTCCAGTTCCCCACGGCCCGCTGTTTCGCGGGCGAGGTGCCGTGCGCAGAGGTGCGCGTACGCACCGACCGCGGCGATATCCTCGTCGCTGTGCAGGGCGACCGCCACAAGCCCGCCATATTCACCTACCACGATCTAGGACTTAACTGTAAGTATTTACTATTAAGATGAACCGCTTGGATTGCGTTATATTAGTGTATAAATTGGTACTGAGAAGCCGTAAGCCGTATTCACTAAAGTGAGGCGCTCGAGGTAGCATTTAATGTCTCTTTCTTTTCTGTCGTTTGCAGAGAAGTGCTGAAAGCGTATAATTCCGAGTATGTTAGGCAATAATACATACAATAGGTGTAGCATCATGGTGTCTAACTATATCGTCATCACAATTGTGGGATCTAGCCCTAATGTTGAGTTTAAATAAAATAGTGAACTACATAGAGAATGGTTTAATTAGTCGTTTTTGGGCGTTTTTTTAAAAAGTATACCCCTTTCATTATTTTTGAAATTTTGGAATAAATATGGTTTTTCCTACTCAGAATCAAGAGCACAATCGATTCCGATAGTTTAAAAAAAACTGTTTTGCGTCGTTTTTTTCATTCATGGGCGTGACAAAACTGACTCATAAAACTTTGTATGAAAAAATGGGGACATTTTTCTAAATGATCGGAATCGATTGTGCTCTTGATTCTGAGTAGGAAAAACCATATTTTTTCCAAAATTTCAAAAAAGGAAAGGGTACACTTTTTTTTTGAAAACGCCCTTTTACAAATTAGTATAAAAAATCGTAAGGGGCGGGCAAACCACGTTCGCAAGCCGAGTCAACAAGGGACGCGGGCGTCGCGCACCAGTGTTGCCATCCGGGAATCGTAGTGATGTGATGCGTAGACAACAATCTTATAATTTTATCGCACTTGCTAAACCAGGAGTATCAGTAGGAATAAGAATCACCTTAAGTTATGTTAAAATTGTGTCCCGCCAGTCGAGCAAAACTATTGCCGCTAAACGATTTAGTTAGTCTAAATTTTATATTAATGTTAAATTACTTTTTTGTTTCAGTTCCTTTCCCAATCCTGTTCACGTTTCCTGTATATTACCATCGTTGTCCTTATACCTACTACAATAAAGAAAAAATATTCCTTGTTTTATTTCCTAAGATACCTTTTCCTTACATATATTTTTGTTTTGTGTTAACAATAGTATTTTATTCGTGCTGATCGTTATCTGTACCTACTATAACATGTCGATGTTGAGCGTTAATTATCCACAAACTTTTACCTGTGGATTAAGCACACGTAAATCATTACGTTTTCCTGTTGAATTACCCAAACATGACATCATCATCTCATTAACGTTGCAAAAAATATCCGCGTCTAATTTTCTCTTCATCATCATCATTTCAGCCGTAGGACGTCCACTGTTGGACATAGGCCTCCCGAATAGACCTTCAGTTGGCAGCGGCTTGCATCCACCGTGAACCCTCGGTTTTAACCAGGTCTTCCGTCTATCTCGTTGGTGGACGTCCTATGCTGCGCTCCGCGATCTAGTGAATTTTTCGGCCCCAACGACCATCTGTTTTCCGTGCTAAATATATGTCCTGCCCATTGCCACTTCAACGAGCTAATTCGCTTTGCTATGTCTAATTTTATATGTATACTCGTATCTAATACTAGTTTTAAATTTCGTGATTTCAGCCCTATTCCGTAAAAAGAACCCTATGTGTTATTCCAAAGATTTTTTCTCCTCCAACCTTGTAGTGTGGGGAATCGTTAGATAGGTCTTTTAAAATCATTAGGGGGTTGCTAAAACGATTTTTCGATTCAGTGATTTGTTTGCAAAATATTCAACTTTAAAGTGCAAATTTTCATTAAAATCGAGCGTCCCCCCCCTTCCCCTCTAAAATCTAAACCGGTGGGTGGAAACATTTGAAAAAATTCAGAATGGTAGTAAGTATATCAAACTTTCAAGGAAAACTATAACGGTTAAGTTTGCTTGAGAATTACTAGTAGTTTAAGAGTAAATAACAGCCTAATGTATAAAATATACCTAAACTTGGAAGATTCCGTATAAAATACGAAAAAATATTACTTATTTTTTTCGTAATGGCTACGGAACCCTATTTTGGGCGTGTCCGACACGCTCTTGGCCGGTTTTTATTTATAGATAATTTTTTGCACATTTCAGCCGTAAGTAGAATATTGTCCTCGGATCGTCGCGTTCGCGTTTCATTTCATTACGACTCGCTGGTAAAGGAAGACCTTAATTTAAAGCAGAAAGAGCTGTTTTCGAATGGATGTCTGATCGCGTTACTTGGAAAGAAATATCGTACGTCCAGGGAAATCTGACTCTACTCTTGTGATTAAATCGAATTTGATACAAAAATAAAACTCTCTGAGGGATGCCTCGTATGTTTTGATATGTACCTTAGTTCAATGAAAGCTTGCCATAATTATAAGCGAAGATTGTAGAAACAAATGATTGAAGGTTTATACAACAAACCTGTAAAAGGAAAATGGTTTAGTGAATTAGTAGAGTGAACTATTTGGCAGTGTAGACGTTTTGATTGGATGGGCTTTGTGATAGAATAGACATTTCATTAGAATGGATCTTTTAATAGAGTAAGTCGACTTTTTGTTAGAGAGGGCCTTTTGGTTGCGTTGAGTTTTTAAAATAGGCGTTATGACACAGTGGACATCAGACACGGCAGACATTTTGATATAGTGAACTGTGTGGACCCAAAGAGCAAAAACAAAACAGCCAGCAAGAAGCTTGTTAAAAATGTTATTATTAATAACTAGCAATTTTCTAATTAAACTGGAACAACCATTACTTTCTGCAGTGAAGCAATCAATGGAACTGAAATATCGAGTTTCATGCCCGACGAACGCAAGGTGACTTGGCCGAGGCGATTTCTTTGAGTCTTGCAAATACCAGAGTACGAGTAGTAGGTACGCTAGATGTTGTCGAGTATTTAAACTTATTTATGGTGCGAAGATATTTAGTCTGTAGCAAGTTCCCGAGGTTTTATGTGACAGACTTCAACTGTGATATCATTGCTGTTTATTTTGTTCTAATAAACATTTATTACTTATTTATACATATATTATATATTCCATCTCTTTCTTTCACATTTCACGAATGACTTGCATCTCTATTTTAACCTAACCAAAGAAAGAGATGGAATATGTTCGTGACGTAATAAAGATCAAATTTCTTGTTTCAAACGAATGTTCGGCGTTCAACCTCCAGTGTTGTATATAAGCTCCTTGGTCACGACGTGCAACTAGATGGCCATGTCGAAACGTGAAAAACTCAATGAGGGCTATCGTTTGTTGTCTTTCTAGATGGCGCCACTGTTGCGTGAGGTTTTAAAGTGTGGCTTTCAAAGTCTGTTATTAGGGGCGTGAAAACAAAGTTTAGACTAAAATCATATTTAATATACCTTAAAACCGTACCATAAAAATATCGAGCAACCACAGTGTTGCGTAGTCCCGTTTTGTTCGAGAAAAAAGGGAGGACAAAAGTTTCCGAAAGACAAAACTGTCTCAAAACACAGACATTCATTGCCCCGTAACGCATAATTGCCATAATTAATTTCAGGTAATGCAAAATATTCACAAAATTATTCTAATTATAAATAAACCCGCGTAGCTCACCCAAAAACTATGAGATTTGACATTTCGGAGACCTCACGCTACACTAGCGCCTCTAGCGGCGAATTCATACGCGATAGCCCTCATTATCTTCGACTCAATGGCTTAACGAAAATTAAAAAAAAATACTTTCCACCCTAGAGATGAAAACGCAATTTTCTACTCGGCTATCTACCCATGAAAATTAAAGATTCCACAGGAGAGATGAAAAAGCAAATTATTAACATGAACTTTCTTTTTCTTCTATGTAGGTGTGGGTACTTCGTCCATACAGCGACTGATATTGCATATAAAACAGCTTGCAAACTGCATAACGTCTTGACATACTTTGCTCCGTTGCATTCGAACAAAAATAACCTCCGCGGGCAAATTGCCTTAACTCGAGATTGTCATGTAGCAGACACTAGACTTGTAGCAGTCGTAGGCGCTGGTAATTGCCTAGGTTTATCATCTAACCTAATCTCACTAAGAAACTAACTTCCTTACTTTATAATTGTCTGAATAGAGGCTCTGTGAGCTGTCGAGCGCCATTAAAAAAAAACTAATTCGAAAAAATACATACATGCAATACAGCACAGTCACCAGCAGCCTACTATCTACCACAGCGGAGCGTGCAAAAATATCTGACATGTCCTTCCGGCCTCAGATTAAATAAAAAAGTAAAGATGGAGAGCGGTGAACAGCCGAGTGAGGCCGATCTGAGCTTCCGGCCCTAGAAATAGAGTCGTATCAGATATTTATGCACGCTTGTGTCAGATATTGGTGCTGGTGGATGTGTATGTAATTCTTTAACCCACTCACAAAATTTTAGAATCGGTTGAGAAATACGTCCTGTAGAGAACAAGAGAACAACACGACATCAGCTGAAGAGATACGAAAGCATTGTTACTTGTTTTGACATATTACTGATGTCATGCAATGTCTATTAAAATATAAAAACTTATTATAATTTTTTCTATGATGCCTAATAACACATTAAATTATATTAGAATCTTTTTTCTTGAAATTGCCCTTGGTACGAATTAGTTGGCTAGTTTCTGACACAAAAGTAACTAACTACAATACGTTGCCATTTGCATAGGTATTATATCGTCAAGGTCTACTTTCCCTTGGAAGTCATTGTGATGATTAATAAATCTACTGCTGGCAAATTTTTCACTATGGGCTTACTTAACCAAATCACTCTTCGTAGAGTTTAACTTCGGTGTATTAACTCCCAGTACTACAACCTATTCTATTCATATTTTAAACTAGCTTTTGGGAGAGAGATAGAGAGAGAGAGGGGAGGGGGGGGGGCGACATTTATTTACAAATATTCGATACACATCCCGTGGGACCTATGCATTTTTACCGATAAAACTATTTTACATCCTTCCCACGGTCTCAAACTATCGTCATACCAAATTCCATGTACACAATTCGGTTCATAGGTTTCAGCGTGAACAGACAACGATAACGTATTAAAGAGAAAACATGTCTATCTTTGACCCCGACCCATAAGACTTACCACATCCAGATAGAATCAGTTTAAGTTGGTTCAAAGGAGGTTGCAGCGCGGCTTAATACTTCCAAGCCTTGAAGTTAATTCCATCCTGACGCATCTGCCAACTCGATAGTAATTCAATTAATGACCTCGCTCGGAATAGATCTAGAACAGGTTTTTACCCTTAATTGAACCCTCTTTTCAAGATGTAACTCAAAATAGACGCCTGTAGTCTGTCGAGAAATAAGAACTAAGAAATTCACTGCCTTAGTACCTATTCAATGTACGCTACGAAGACGGCCTAATCTTTTTCAATTTTAATAAGTGACCAGTAAACGAAATAAATGAACGGAATTAGTTTAAATGAAATTCCAAGTCAGTTTCTTTAATTAAATCAAGGCGTCATGTGGGCGAGAAACTCGACAGACTGGCAAGTTCTATGATGAGAAAAGTTGACCCGAGGTCTCTATTACGGGTGAGCCACCGAAAATGCTGCGAAGGAAGATATTCAGCGCTGTGCTATCGAATGTGCATGGAAATAGTTAATACTTCGTATAATAACGTTTCATGGCTGTCAAATACCTACCAAAACATATTATGGTAGGTATGCGTAATTTTTTTTTCATTTCTCATGCTCGTAAAGTTCGTGTTTATGCTGGGTCTAGGCGACATAAAATAACTTTTTATGCTCTAGTGCATAACATAAAATCTTCGTCTAAGACCAAGGTAATCAGGTGTCAGCAGACCCAAATAAAGAAGTTTCTATATATTTTTTAATACATTTTTAATTTATATAAAACTAAAATTCAATCAAAATAAATCAATAAAACTAAAAATGTACAATTATATAGTAATGCATGAAAAATAAAATGTACATAGTAAGTGAACAATTGTTTCCACTGTTGCTATTTCATTTCCTCGCCATCGAAGTGAAAAGCAGAGTGTAAAACTAGAGCATTAAACCCATTTTCCCCTCGACGTGTCTATTATATAGTAATGCATGAAAATAAAATGTACATAGTAAGTGAACAATTGTTTCCACTGTTGCTATTTCATTTCCTCGCCATCGAAGTGAAAAGCAGAGTGTAAAACTAGAGCATTAAACCCATTTTCCCCTCGACGTGTCTATCCACCATCGCCGTACCGGCTCGGGTGGCTATATGAACTACAGTCCACTGCAAAGCGTAACAGTCATACCTTTAGTTCTAAAATTAGTCAAAATAACCGGGTCATATTTAATTCTGCGGCTGAAATTCGCTTCCATTTCTGTGATTACGTCAGCCCGGGCCTGAACTTTGTTACGTAAACAGCTGCTTGCTCCGTGCACTGCTATACACTGCTGGGGCCTTTATTTGCCCAATTGCAGGCGTTTTCAAATGAGCTACTTTGTAAAAGTGAATTAAGTAATAAAGGTTTTTTTGCTGATTGTAATGCATTGTCATCTAAACTACATTTCCTTACCAAATTTCAAGTCGATGCCACCGACCGTTGAAGAGTTCCATCCTGCGGAGACGATCCTGGCTGGACCGCCAGAATTCCACTACTAGATTATTGAATTGTCACTGGACAATAAGTACTTGCTCGTATCTACTTATGCTAAATTTCACGTCAAACAGATGAAACTAAATAGAAACTTGTGAAAGAATCTCCTTTTTTTAATTACCTAGTTTTAGTTTAATGCACTATCCATTTTATTTTAATGTTAAATGAACTTTTGAGTTTTTACTCCTTCAAACGCTGTAAGAACAAATAACTAAAATAAATAAATGCGCTGCATAAATTTATTTTTCTTTCCTTCTGTACATACTTACTAAATACATGCACGATGTATTTTATTTTCTTATTCGCGTACCTGAGGAAAATCTAAGGTACATCGATGTCAATGAGAAAATACAATAAGTTAATACTAGCCCTAGTAGATACGATACTCTGGTTAATTTACACCCGTAAAAAGGACTAGGAGCTTGGATTTCTCGCGTCGCTATTTTCATTGGACTTATGTATACGCACGGTGTATACGCAACAGTCGCTCCGCACGTATAAGCTCGATCCGCTGGAAACTTTCCACGCTTTTTTTACATTTCTCCTTTTATTCGATTCGAGTGAAGCAGATCGTATAAAACAAGCATTGGATGACTATACCTACCGCGTCTCGAGTTTAACGAGTCTCAAGAAAGTAAGTCTTAAAGGGATTTAATATATCCTGGGGCCATTTTTTATCTTAGTAGACTTTTGTGATTCGATATAAAACAAGGTTCGGGGCGGTATCGTAAAACGGAAGCATATTGTGCAGGTGACACTGACATGGCATTTAGAGAATTTAGCGGGTTACACGGAAAATCAGAAGCAGCATTTATTCTGTCATTTCCCGTATACCTACTTCATATACACTGACAAGCACACACACAACTTCGTAAAAAGGCGCATTTTCGTACAGTCGAGTTCATAAACTTGTAAGCAAATTTTTTTAATACTTATGTGAATATGGCTTTATTGTTAACAGCGTATACCTTCCGCCGCCTAACTATGCCTAAAAGTTCATTGCCACAAAAACTATAAAGGTATAATTCCAATAATTTAATAGGCACTATATTGTTAAGCGATTCAAACACAATCCGGCAGTAACGTAAAGACGTCGCATAAAAAATGTATCTCAAAAATGCGTCAAAACTGAGTAATGAACTTTTAGGCAGATTTATATGGCGCGTGGTACTTATAGAAGTGCGTTCTAATATTTTTGATTGAATTATTCTCACAAGTGTGAGAAATCGGACTGTACCTATACTAATATTAGAAATATTCTTAAACTGTAAGTGTACAGTTACAGTAAATACAGTTGAATTCAATTATTTTATGTATATTATTATTAGGTTAGCTTGAATAGATCCCTTTTAGGGTTTAGTTCGCCTTTGTACTCAACTTGTTTTGTTGTTTTTGTATTATTATTTGTTTTATGTACAATATGTAAAAATACATATATACATAATACATATATTTATCGCTTCCGCGCGTAAAATCCAAAAACTGCCCAGACGTGTCAAACCACTAGGCTACCACGGTTTAAATTAAACAATTAAAACATAACTTTTAAAGATGCATCAAATATTTATTAACGGTCCAAAACACTATCCTACTTATACATCGATCGACCAAAGAAAAATGTAAAAGTAAAAGAATTTTTACATATAAATAAAAATAAAAAAACATATAAAATTAACTAAAACGGGCTTCCTCAACCAAAGGCAGCGCAGCGCGGGGCATTGTGCCTAAGACGCTAGCGGCGTTGCCTCGTTGCACTGCAAGGCTCAGTCTTTGGGCGAAGAAAAAGCCTGCTCTTTGGTCGCCAGATATGCCGATTAGTTTGTCCGACACTTCTTTCATAAATTTTTTTGTGTCGGACGACCAAGGCCCAAAGGTTTCGACCGCAAGTGCCGCAAAAAAGTAGTTGTCCTTAAGAAAGGCATATTTGCGGCACTTGACGGTTTGGGCATCGTCTGCAGCTGTCCCTGGTTTCCGCGCAGACCGTTGGACGTGGGACGGGGCTAACGTATCCACGCATGTAACATCCCACGCCAACGGTAGCCCCAGACGCCACGGCAAGTAAAAGTTAAAGTAAAAGGGACTATTTTATTGTTTTTTCTTTAAGTTTCTTGTAAAAATCTTTTCTTGCTTAATATAAATCTGAAAATGTCATTGGACTACCACAGCTTACAAGTTATTAATTACAAGTTTCAAATTGGAATTAGCGTAAGCATTTAATATTAATTATGTAACCAAACAGTCTATCCAGCCTCCTGTACAAGCGAAGTCATGCAAGCTGGCATCAAAGGGATATAGAACATGTCAGACATGTCAAAGTGCTGATGGTTGTGGTTAGAAGTGTTGAAACAGACTAATGACTAACTACATGTAACGCGGAGAACCTCAATGTTACTACATCAATATATAACCAACCCAGACCTGTACTGTACAACATAAGTAGATCCGTAGAACGTTTCCACAATAAGTTTCACAATGTATTTATGTACTTATCGAAATATTTATTTGCTTACTAGCTTTTGCTCGCGGCTTACGCGTGGAATTTGGTTATCGCGCGCTGTTCAATCGGGAACTGTGCATTATTCCGGGATATAAAGTACCTAGCTTATGTCACTCTCTGGCCCATAAACTATCTCTATGTCAAAAGTCACGTCGAAACGGAGCGACGACTTGAACGGAAAGACGTACAAACATACAAATGTACACTTTCGCATTTTTTGTAATATTAGTATGGATTGATAGGGCCCACTTCGGACCGCACTGACAGCCGTGCTTCCCGCGCATTCCTTGACATTGCTGTCGCGTTTTGTTCAATTTTAATTTTGAATTGTTTTTACCCGAATGCGAAGAAGGAGGGTTATGTGTTTGACGCGTATGTATGTCTATTCTTATGTCCTCTCGTAACTACTCAACGGCTGAACCGATTTTGATAAATGATAAGTACATCATTGGATTCGTCTTAATGACGCGAGTGACACTGGGTACATGAAATTGTTAAAAAATCTGAATGGCGGATTTTTGGCGCCAAATTTTAAGTTTAAAAAAAACGAACCTATCGAGTGCGGTATCAAATGAAAGCTAATACAATTAGCCCATTCTAAATATATATGGGTTATAATCGTTTTAATATACCATTTTCACAGAAGTGTGAAATAAAACAAAAAAATAATAATCAAAAAACAAGTTTTTCAAGAGCCTATTTTTTCATCAATACATAATTAATTTACTTAATTATACTTAAGTAATTGACCCTCCTCTCAATTTTGTGAATAAAATACTTTGAGGTTTTCTGTTATTTAATTGACATCTTGTCTACAACAAACCTTCCCCACCCCATTACTTCGTTGTCATCCAAAATAACCCTCTCAGTTGCAGCTGAGCGGATTTTTTCAACCATTTTCCATTGAAATATGCGTCTAGATCACGTCTGTCGTTGAATAGGCGACCCGGATCTAAAGGAATGGAGCTGGAACAAAGATTTTAACAATATCTGAATACTTATTACGAGGCGAGAGGCTGCCAGCTGCCTACGATGCAGTCAATGGAATGAGGGCTATCGCGTATGAATTCACCACTAGAGGCGCTAGTGTAGCGTGAGGTCTCCGAAATGTCAAATCTCATAGTTTTTGGGTGAGCTACGCGGGTTAATTTATAATTAGAATCATTTTGTGAATATTTTGCAATATCTGAAATTAATTATGGCAAATATGCGTTCTGGGGCAATGAATGTCTGTGTTTTGACACAGTTTTGTCTTTCAGAAACCTTTGTCCTCCCTTTTTTCCGAACAAAACGGGGACTACGCAACACTGTGGCATGCTCGATATTTTTATGGTACGGTTTTAAGGTGTATTAAATATGATTTTAATCTAATCTTTTGAAAAGCCATACTTAAAAATCTCACGCAACAGTGGCGCCATCTAGAAAGACAAAAAACGATAGCCCTTATTGACATTTCAGCGACCGAACGATATAGGCTTTCTAAATGCCAAACTACTTACATAAGCTATTGTCCCGCCCTCTCCATGTTTGTAATACAAAAATGCCTACTTATAAATAACGGGAAGGGGGAAGGGGGGTCACGTATAAGCAATAAATTAAGTCTTATCTTTGAAGAAAATGTTTTATAATAATTTATGGTTCGTGTCCTGTTAAATTTTGTTTTTATGGAAGTACTAAACGTGTAATAGGGGGTGTTAATGACCTTTAAGAAGAGGAAATTAATAAACTTAAAATTACTGTATCGATTTTAAAATTCTTTCACTACAGCTGGCTACAGAGGTAGCGATTTACTTACGTGCGCAAGTTTAGATTTGCACAAGTATACTGTAACGTGTGTGTGTTAAAAGATATGAGAAAGATGGTTGAAAGATATTTGCGCAAATTGCATTTGTACATGTCTACTTGAATAGCAGCATTGCATGCAAGGTGTCAGTGATACTTAAAACTAAACTTTAAAACCTAAAATTTCTAAAAGTGGCTCCGAAGCGGTAGCGTTTCGTGTGCTCTGCTCTGCCTACCCCATTTGGGAATACAGGCGTGAGGTTTGTGCGTGTGTGTCAGTGATAATTATACTGTATTTTTTGTAAGTTGGTTTACTATTATTTAAAAAAAATCGGTACAAAAAGTGAGCGAGTGATATGAGATGTTTGCAACCGGAAAGATTTAGTCTCATTTTCGTTAATATTATAGTAGTGTGAAGCCGGTGCGGACGGCTGGTAGGTAATAAAAATTATCATTAACGTTGCACTCAAGCATTAAGTCCAATATGTGGCTGCATATCGACAGAACTGACACGTAAACGTGGTCATTCACACGAAACATCGACCGATAATCTGAACCGCGGCATATGACTGAACATATGGAAATTCGTGTTTAATGGGAGCGAATTTCATCGGACTTGTTTCCTGCTTTAGAGATGTTCAAAACTAATCACGTGAAAGAAAAGATTGATAAGTGTCATTTTACTCACTGAGATATATATCACTCATTAGCTCACTATAGCAGTATCTCGCAGAACGAAATGACATTACATTGTAACATTATTGTCTTATTGCTCATTCATTTTCTCAAATCACTTTCTTGCTTGTAACTTGTATTATCCTTCGATGATACTCGTATATGGTTGACAATAAATGACAAAATGTTAGGTCATGTCATGACATCTGACATCAAAATTTTGTCAGCCATCATCGCATTATGTAAGGCAAAATAAGAGTGTGCAAGTGAGCTAGATGATAAGATGATACATTTGGATTTGAAGTGATATAGCTCTTTTGTATAATATCATTCGTGAGCTACCCATCTCTAATATTAATATAAAAAATATGATTCGAAACCGTCAGCTGTATCGGTACATGAGCTTCGACATAACTTGAAAGCTGTGAAGATTGCGCTGTGGATAAGACTAAGCGAATATAATATGATATACAATCTAATATAAGACTATGCGCAGGAAAATGGCCGATCAATTTTATAATTTGAAAAAAAATCTCATTTTTTTTAAATTTGACAGAAATCAGTCATTGACTATGCCGTCATATCTTACCACGACCATAGGATTACGATTTTGGATCTTAATTCAGGCATACCTATCAAAATCGAAGTCACTTGTGGGCGAAAAACATTATAGCGTAGACTAGATGGGCCAAACCTCATCTCAGAGAACCAACTATTGAAAATCTTAACGACCTCGACTTAACAAACCTTAATTTGACTGTTTTGAGAATGAATTTGGGCCGCAGGAAACTGAGGCCTACTTAATTAATTTATTGAATCAGGCGTTACTTTGAGGAGGATTTCAATGAACTAAAAGAATTTCTTTCCTCACCCGTGACCTTATAATAGCTAATTAAGCTTAAGCAAGATATGCGTGTTCATGCAGTTCCTCCACCTCCACACTGCAAGAACACGCATGCAGCATGCGGCGAACGACTCAGTGTAATCGCCGCTTTATGGTCTCCTTTTTTGTATACTGTGTTATTGTCTACCATACTTATAATCAATCACGATCGTTTTTACCACTTCTTTCTGTCACACGTCATGAGACGAGGGTAGAAAGAGATGGTGAATGCAATAGCGAACTTCAGCGCGTTGGACAATACGGCTTCTGCTCAAAGCCCGCATGTTTGACATGCATGTCTGTCGTATATCGTTGCAACTTGTCAGGGCGTATAAATTATGCAGCGGGGCTACTAAGTACGAATTTCGAAAATCGAAGTTCGTGTCGTTCCGTCCCTCTCACTCTCGTATTAAGTAATATAAGCGTCAGCGGGACGGCAACATACGAAGTTTGAATTTTGCACTTCGTAGTGTAGGGCCAAATGCTATACGTCCGATGCACATGCTAGATCTCTTCACTTGACCTAGCTCGTAATAAATTAGTCATTGATTGGTTCAGGCGTTACTTGCAGTAGTGCAATTAATGAACTAAATATTTTTTTTTTTACTATCAATACTTACCTACTATCGTACTTAATAATAATATTGTTG
This sequence comes from Choristoneura fumiferana, assembly GCF_025370935.1. Classification (NCBI taxonomy): domain Eukaryota; kingdom Metazoa; phylum Arthropoda; class Insecta; order Lepidoptera; family Tortricidae; genus Choristoneura; species Choristoneura fumiferana. The sequence goes on from NC_133472.1 coordinate 39,386,915, forward strand.
TGTCTTCTGTTTGTGAATAAATGTTAATATATATTTTATTCACAAGCAAAAGACACAACAATAAGAAAAAATAAATAAGAATTCTTTTTTCTTTGTTTTTGTCTTGTTTCTGCAAAATAATTTGAATTAGAGAAGCAAAATATTGTTCTATAGGTACAAGGTTATTTAAGGTTTTTGTAAGAGTGGTAATACAATTGTGCAAATGTTTTAGTTTGGTCTCTTAGTTCATTATGATGTGTTTAGTTAGACTAACCTAATCCTCTGCTGAAATAATATAAAGACAATTTTAAAGGAGAAAAATAATTTTAAAGCACCCTGAGTACAGTCACCCTATATGTTCATTTACCACCCTAAGCTAAGGTAAAAATTCCCAATAATGGGTCTCGACTGTTGAACTCGCTACACCATTACACTACTACATTACTTAACAGGGTTCAAGCCTATATTATACTTGATTTTTTCTTTTTACTTTTTTTTTTTTTTCTGACGCCAGATATACCTAATACAAAAATGGTAAATAAATAAATCACTTACTTGGTAGACTTATTTTCCTAGGAATCTCGTATTTTACTAAGTCTGTTTGTTCGTTTGTTACTGTTTATGCTACAAAAAGGAATACAAAAAACTGCTAAGTACAAAGGCGGACTTATCCCTGAAGGGATCTCTGCCAGTCAACCTTTGATTGGTAGAGAAGAGCAATCAAAAATAAAGATGTATCCATTAAAGCTAACTAACAAGAAAGTTTTCCGCTAGGCTAATTGAAACCAAAGTAAAAATTGTGTTTTCCGTTAAAAGCCGACTTCAGTGTTGAGATTTAAAATTCCAAATTTATTCTTCCGATAAAAAAAAACATTGAAAATATATTCTTATTTTAAAAATTGGTAAGTAACAATGCCAAATAAACAATATTTTAAATCAAACATGTAGCCAATTGTGCCCGCTCTCCTGGGATCGGCGTTGTTTGTCAATAGACAAATCGTTGTAAGCCTTTGTAGCTTTCCAATATTTGTCTTCGTATTCCCATGATGATGTATTTACTTGCTCTTTGTCAACCGATTTCAAGGAATAAGAGGTTCTTTACAGATTTTTTTCAGGCATCTCGAAAAGCGCGAAAAGCTTTAGTCTGGTAAAGGTCGATTCATGAGAGCTGGCATGAATGAATTATTGAGTGTTTTTTTTTTTAATTGATTGGATGGAAAACGAGCAAGTGGGTCTCCTGATGGTAAGAGATCACCACCGCCCATAAACATCTGCAACACCAGAGGTATTGCAGATGCGTTGCCAACCTAGAGGCCTAAGATGGGATACCTCAAGTGCCAGTAATTTCACCGGCTGTCTTACTCTCCACGCCGAAACACAACAGTGCAAGCACAGCTGCTTCACGGGAGGATTAGCGAGCAAGATGGTGGTAGCAATCCGGGCGGACCGTGCACAAGGTCCTACCACCTGCAACGAATGGATTGAATTAGTGTCTTACCTATTTGAATAGAATACACTTAACACAAATATGTGAGAAAAATGTGTTTTACACAAATAGGACTTATGTACGACATAAAATTACACGACCGAAAATACGCGACTCACAACTCAAAAAAATACGTTCGTCTGGCTTCACCCTAAGGAATCTACGACTATGACTCCCCTCCCCTATCAACTAATAAACATCGGTTTTTAAGGTAGGCCACCACAGAGCCTTGTCATTGTGAAAATTTTGATGCCATCCAATAATGTTATAGACAATCCAAAATTATTTTTCACTTCTCATGGTCTAAAAGTAGGTCAATATAGCCTTACGAGGCGGGAGTAAAAGTATTTTTTTTAATTTATTTCGATAATCTCAAACAGCCAGTACTTGCTTAGTTTTAGGCATGAAATAAGATTGTGTGTGGACCATTTTCATGACGAAAATGTTACGTTCTTAGGCTACGTGGTCTTAGTTCTACCTATGCTTTTTCCTTCTGGTGGCGGCGGTGGCGCCATTCTATTTATTCCAGTTTGTGTATGGACCTTTTCGCCGATGCGATTTTGTTATATCTGTGTCTGGTTGGAAAAAAATACTTACCGCGAAAACTTTGAAATTGATGTAGAGCGTAAATCATAAACGATTAAAATAAATTGTTTTTTCTCGCAATCGAAGTGAAAAATAGAGTTTTCACCTCGAGACTAAAAGTCAATATAAACCCTCGGATAAATAGACACCCTCGCTAAGCTCGGGTGGCTAACCACCTCAGGTATATATTGGCTTATTTTAGTCCCTCGATAAAAAATATACTATACAATGGCAAGGTTAACTGTGTACGTGTGGTTTTTCTATCAGACCAAGCGGCCAATGTCTCTTGCTCAAATGCTTAATTTGGTTATTACTTATGGGCCAAACAGAAACTGATTTTGTGCTACCTTCATAGTAATGTTCCGCATTTCAGCGTGCAATGTACTATGATTTATTTATAGCATGGCTGTGAATGTTATTCGGTTGTTTTATGTCCCCGCCTGAGTGATATTGAGTGATCGCTAGGCACTTGTCCCACCGCCGACGATGAGCGAGAAGCGAGTAGAGCGAGTAACTAGAAACGAGTGGGCGAGCAGCGAGAAGCGAGTGTAGTTTTGTCGCTCGGCTGTAAGCGAGTGTTCGCGTGCGACGGGCGATTACTCGCTCCACTCGACTCGCTCGTGCGGGGCGGCCGCCAAGCTGACATCGCTGAGCGAGTATCTATAGCTCAGCGAGTTTTATAGCTCTAGTCGCTGCGACAAAAGAAGTAAGAGCGAGTTCTCGCCGACAGTGTGAACCGCCAGCGATCAACTATTAATATATGTGTCTCTTTTACTCACACCGGATCTTATATCTTTTGTTCGTTTCTTGAGCGAGAAAATAGTCGATAGCCAATCGTTTCCTCGCTGGCGGTGAGACAAGTGCCTAAGGATGCCAGCTTGTCTGACATACACAAATTTGCTTTTAACATACGTCATGGGCGTGAAAACTTTGCGCTTTTTGTTTTACCACTTTGATAGTCTATCACTGTTCTGTGCCCTTAGTGTAAGTTTTCGGTTACAAAATACGTCTCGATCGCGTTCGCGTTAAAATCTCAATTTGTATGGAAACACGAAAATCGCAAATGTTCCGCTAGAGGCGCTGATCGTGTTTCCATATTTATAAATTGAGATTTTAACGCGATCTAGACGTATTTTGTAACCGAAAACTTACACTAAGGGCACTGGCATGTATATCAGTGCTGGATTTATATTTTGTATGAGTGTAGGCTACTTTATTTCCGCCGCCCCATAATTTTCTCGTCTTCTGAAATTTGCCGCCCCTAGGACGCTGCCGCCCCTAGGCCGCGGCCTATACGGCCTATTGACAAATCAAGGACTGATGTATATGTACGATGAGGTGCAGCTTTACACCAGCCCACTCCTTCCTCTTTGCACCAGCCCGTATCAAGATTGGGCATAGACAGAGCACGGGATGCGTCGTAAAATCGTAATGGGTCGGTTTGATACACGAAGTTGCCGGATTGATGCTTAGTGCTTGCACAGGGCGGCACGCGCTTGTGGGTGAATCAATTTGAGGTAGAAAGTCAAAGTCGAAATATCTTTCTTCAATTTAGGCTACAGTACTTATGAATGTCACAAAAAATCTACCACAGAAAACCTCTGTTGAAAAGAATCCGGCAAGAAACTCAACGAGGTGTAATATTTCTTAAACAGAACAATAATATTATTAAATGATATCTATTTAACACAAGTACATTTTTAACACGCTATTTGGAGTAAGTAAGGGATCGCCAATGCAGATCGGAATTAGTACCTCTACTCCTTTTTAACATGTTTTAGTTGTAGTTCTTTTTTAGGGTTCCGTACTTCGAAAGGAAAAAACGGGACCCTTATAGGATCACTTTGTTGTCCGTCTGTCTAGACCCTTTTTCTCAGGAACGCGTGGAGGTATCAAGCTTAAATTCATATCAAATACTCAGGTCTACTGTCCCTTGGAGCTGTGAAAAAATCAAACTTCTAAGCCAACGCAATCAAAACATACAGCAATTTACATCATATAATAAAAATATTTATACGGAACCCTCGGTGCGCGAGTCCGACTCTCATTTGGCCAGTTTTTTGTTTGTTTTGTTTAGGTACTTTAAGGGGCTGTTTCACCTCCATTGATTAGTGTTAACTGACGGTTAAACGTGATGCCGTCTCAATTTGTTTTGTCCGAATAGACGGAGACGGCATCATATTTAACCGTCAGTTAACACTAATTAATGGATGGTGAAACAGCCCCTATGTTTAGCATAACTAGTTTAATTTTAATTTAATTGTTATTTTACGGTTCTCTGTATATTATAAACTTCATACACGAAATGTAAAAGGAAAGGTGCGGATAGTTACCTAATAGCAATATAGACGAAATAAAATTAATTACAAGATGTATATATTTTTTTCACTTATTACGATACAAAGTGAAAAAGTCCGCCGACTCGAGAGCAATGCAAACGGGAAGAAGTTGCTCAGAAGGCTTTAGAAGGATTATTAGAATACTCTGGACTTTTATTCGAGATGGAACAAGACTTAATGCCATACCCAGTGACGCTAATTACCTTTGATGGATATTTAATGTCACAAACTTATATCTGAGCCAGTGACGCCGTGGTGGAGTGGACTTCACAGAAGTGATATCTTAAAAAAAATATGGCAAAAAATGTAACCGACTCCAATAGAGCATGAAAAAATTTTGTAGTTAGTTTTGGTAACATTTTCGAGACTGGACTCGAGTATAGGTCCACTCCTGCTGGTAGCTGGCTCGGGATGAGGCACCAAAGTGCTAGAAAAATATTTTTCACTTCTCATGCTCGTAAAGTTCGTTTTATGCTGGATCTAGGCGACATAAAATGACTTTTTATGCTCTAGTGCATAAAGTAAAATCTTAGTCTAAGACCAAGGTAATCAGGTGTCAACAGCCACAAACGAAAATCTTAGTTTTTTTAATAATTTTTAAATAAAACTAAAAATCAATCAAATCAATCCAAATACATCAATAAAACTAAAAAAAATACAATTAAGTATATAATAATACATGAAAAATAAAAGTTACATAAGAAAGTGAACAATTGTTTCCACTGATGCTATTTAATTTTCTCGCAATCTAAGTGAAAAGCAGAGTGTAAAACTCGAGCATTAAACCTGTTTTCCCCTCGACGTACCGGCTCGGGTGGCTATATGAACGTCATGGGTAAAATGGCTCGTTTTATGCTCTTGTTGTACAATCTACTATATATGACTTTTCTTCTGTCTTTTTGTTTTATACAACATGTCTCTACCCTCTGGACAAAGATGTATAAAACGTGTTGATTAGGATATTTCTACAAACGTCACGTTATTAACGGAGAAATAACTGATCTACGATTTAATATACCTATACTACACTACCGGTTTTACTTACGGATTTTAGTGTGGGTTGTAGGTACTGATTAGTGGTGTGCAATAATATTTGTATTGTCTTGTATTGTATTACTTCGGAACAGCCTATATGAACATACATACTAAAATATGTTTTTGTAGTATTCATCAGATTAAATAATTTACAATATTAGTAGAACATTGAAGAAAGGATTCAACTCTGAATTTCGACCTAGATGTCCAGAGAGTACACGTTGTATATTTGCACAACTGTAATTCTATGCTTTCTCGAATTGAAAAGCTAAACACAGCGAGCACTAAAGCCTTTACATAACCTAAAAAATACCTGAAAGTACCTAGCTTATTTAGACATTGCGCTATTTATCAAAACACGCAACGCTTGGTAATGAATGCAGACCGCAAACACTGCAATGCGAAGTTCTTTCCTTACATTACATCATACAATGGCCTTATTACCTGTGTCCGGACGAACCCTTCTCTTCCCGTGGGTGTCGTTAAAGGCTACTAAGAAATCTGATCTTAGAGTGGGCAGCTGCGCTTTTTATTGCCAACTAAGAACTCTCCAGCGTTGCGTGTGGAAGACCAGGGATAAGTAGCACGCTATTTTTAAAAGCTTTTATGTTAATTTCACTTGTCCCGTTGTCTGTCTGTTCTTGCAAGTTAAATTCGATCAACTTCCAGTAGTTGGATTGACTTGAAATTTGGCATACTTATGTAAATTGCGTGACAATACAATAATCTGGTAGTGACATCCTGGTGGTCCGGTCAGGATCGTCTCCGCAGGACGCAACTCTTAAACGGTTAATGGCATCGACTTTTGGTATGGAAATGTAGTTTGGGTGGCAATGCAAGTACAGTCGACAAAAAGTACAGTCAGCAATAAAAGCTTGTATTAAAAATACTCAGCGAGCTATGGAGAGCTATGCTTGGGGTTTCTCAACGGGATCGAATCAGAAATGAGGAGATACGAAGAAGAACAAGGGTCACCGACATAGCCAAGCGAATTAGCTCGTTGAAGTGGCAATGGGCAGGCCGTATAGCACGGAGAACAGATGGCCGTTGGGGCCGAAAAGTTCTCGAGTGGAGGCCGCGGATTGGCAAGCGCAGCGTAGGACGTCCACCAACGAGATGGACGGGGACGGATGACCTGGTTAAAGCCGCGGGTTCACGGTGGATGCAGGCCACTGCCAACCGAAGTGACTGGAAGTCTATGGGGGAGGCCTATGTCCAACAGTGGACGTCCTATGGCTGAGATGATGATGATGAAAAATTAAATTTTTATTGTCAACTACTCGTAAAAATACGTTAAAGCTGAAAGAGTGTATATGTATTAGTCTTAGTTCATTTTTAACCCCCGACGCTAGAAGAGGGGTGTTATAAGTTTGGCCGCTATGTGTGTGTCTGTGGCACCGTAGCTCTTAAACGGGTGGACCGATTTGAATGCGGTTTTTATTATTTGAAAGCAGGTTTTCTAGCGATGGTTCTTAGTCATGTTTCACCAAGATCGGTTTATCCGTTTATGAGATATTGAACTTTGAAGTGACAAAGTCGGGGGTATTCCAACTTTTTGTTGGTTAAGTTATGATAATACGATGCCCTTGTTACAGACATCTGCTTCCAGCCGTTCTTCAACTTCGTGGACATGCGGGCCCTGCTTGAGAACTTCTGCGTGTACCACATCAACGCACCCGGACAAGAGGAGGGCGCTCCGAGCCTGCCTGAAGAGTGAGTACAACTTATTTTTAGAGGTGAGACGTATTTACTGGAATAGGTTTTTGGAATAGGTTTTGGCTTGGACGCGTGAGTACTTTTAGCGTACGAGTATTTAGGAGTACGGCGGCTGACAACGTTCCGCCAACTTGAAAAAAGCTTTTATGTACAATTTTTAATTGAAAAATTTATAAAAATTGCTGGCAGTCCTAAGCCTGTATGAAGTATGAAGGGAAGATTTTAGTCGGTATTTAATATAAGTTAAAGTTAAAAAAATATGAAGTGTGGTGACTGAACTGTGACGTGGAATTCAATTCGATTTTGTTCGATAATATTCGTAAAACTACTAAAACTAGTACGATGTATACGCCATCACGGGAGCGTATTTACGGGAATCATTTTGTTTACGCAATGAGTCTAGAGTTAAGTACTCGTAGATACTCGTGGACCTAGTCTTTGGATCTAGTCTTTTTGTGGACGCGTACTTGCAAGACTCAGTCCGCATTTTGCCTAGTACGTCTCACCTCTACTTATTTTAAATCCTACGACAGCTGACGCGGTTAGCAACGGGTGGACGCTTTTTGAAACAACCAGTCATTATTGTACCGTTTTTGTCAAACTTAAAACCTAAAATTGCTAAAAGTGGCTCCGAAGCGGTAACGTTTCGTGTGCTCTGCCTACCCCATTTGGGAATACAGGCGTGATGTTTGTGTGTGTGTGTGTGTGTGTGTGAGTGTGTGTGGACGCTTTTTGAATAAGTTATTTGTAAAAAAAAAAACATTTTTAATACAAGTTTTTTTTTGCTATCTCTCCTTTTTGTCGACTTTACTTGAAAGAAAGATAAAAAAGAAATAATTTATTCGTGAAAAGTACGAAATAATATACCAGATTATTGTTTTGTCACGCAATTTACATAAGTATAAGTATGCCAAATTTCAAGTCAATCAGACTACTGGACGTTGGTCGAATTTAACTTGCAAGATTTAACTACAGACAGACGGACAAACAACGGGACAGGTGAAACTAAATAAAAGCTTGTAAAAAATTGTATAAGCAGCGCTAACTTCACAGGATATACGAATATCCTGTATTAACTGGCAACTTGAACCACGACGTTATTACAGTAATGTTTTTCGATCGTATTTTATCGGATAAACTTCAGTAAGCGCTAGTTCAGATAGCAAGATATAGGTAGAGTCATTCACGATGACGCGTGCCGTGGTTCTTATTACAATGGCATTAATGGCTAATTTTGACAAAATCACGCGTCTTCATGGATGGCACTAATAAATAACTCGACAAAATACGATGGCAAAACGTTATCCAAAACATCTCTACATTAACCTTTTCGCCGCCACGTCAAATACAAAAGACAACACACATACGCCAGGCTTCCAATGCATAAAATTGAACCTTAACACAATTCGACGAAGGTTGCTTTTGCACTGAAGTAATGGACTTCTAAGTCGTTGGCGTGGAACCTGCGGTGCGTATTTAAGAGTCGTTAGCGTCCAAAAGGTTAAATGTAGGTACATATAACAAGAATGATAAAATTTCGATTTTCTTATAATTCGAAGGCGAACGCTGGATCTGTCCTAAATACGCTCCGAGCCCGAATTATGGGGCAAATAGGCCGCCTCCGGTCCGTCTGACCTCAAAACAAAGTCCTCTATCCTACTTCGCTCACCTCATGGTCTTAAATATCCGGATAAAAACAAGATGAGGTCACTGAAACTAATATGGTTATTAACACAATTCGAAAAAAAAAAAATGTTTTACTGTGTGAGCGCTTTTGTATTTTAAAAGAATATTTTTGTAAAAAATATTAAAATCAATTTAAAACTAATACGTATATGGCACGTCCGCACTTCACAAGCAAGCGCTTATCATCATCATTTCAACCGTAGGACGTCCACTGTTGGACATAGGCCTCGACCACAGAGCTCCAGTTGCTTCGGTTGGCAGCGGCCTGCATCCACCGTGAACCTGCGGCTTTAACCAGGTCATCCGTCCATCTTGTTGGTGGACGTCCTAAGCTGCGCTTTTCGATCCGCGGCCTCCACTCGAGAACTTTTCGGCCCCAATGGCCATCCACTCTCCGTGCTATATGGCCCGCCCATTGCCACTTCAACGAGCTGATTCGCTTGGCTATGTCGGTGACCCTTGTTCTTCTACGTATCTCCTCATTTCTGATTCGGTCCCGTAGAGAAACCCCAAGTATAGCTCTCTCCATAGCTCGCTGAGCAACTCTGAGCCTATTTATAAGGCCTAAAGTAAAGCACCACGCGCTTATATTAATGTCAAAAAAATCTACCACCGGCTCGGAAAAACCTCTGTGGGTCTACTCCGAAGTTCGAAAATCGAAGTTCGTATCGTACCGTCCCTCTCGCTCACGTATTATATAGTATACTTAAGTGTCGGAGGGACCGAACGCCACGAACTTCGATTTTCTAATTTGGTTGTAGCCCTGCTGTTTAAAAATCAGGCAAGAAACTCAATGGTATATTATTATTTTATAATGGTAAGGATGCCAGCACAAGAAGTGTGAGAGGAGTACAATACTACTCAAGACACGTAAGCTCTGGCAACTATCTTCTTCTACTTAAAATCCGCCATATACTACAAAGTGCAAAATTCGAACTTCGTATCTTGCTGTCCCTTTGCCCAGCAATTGGACTTGATAGGCTTTCAAAAAAAAGACCCTCACTTTCATGGAGAATTTTCGCGCCGTAAATATCTAATACTGTCTCTAATAACGACATTCATTCATCAGTGGAATGGATTGTATAATAAATTGGTTCCGAATCCCACCCCTCCTGGTTTATTCCGCGGCTGGAATCATTTACGAAACGATATTTTTTCGATGGTTCTCTATTCTAATACGATTTATAAACTAAAATCGACCAAAATAATTAGGTAAATGCGGTATTTATCTGTCTTTTTTCATGCCTTTAAACGAGCAATTTTAACATTGAAAAAATAGTTATGGACTTTTAAAAAAGCGTCATAAATTAAAAAACCTTTAGCACTGTTTTACCACGCATAATTAATTATCTTAATTCTTGATTATTTTTAATCAGTAAGAGTTAAATAGGCCACTAGCGTCTTAGAGAAATTAACTACATTTTATCTGTTAAATGTCGTATACAAACCACATTAACACTTGTTGCATATACGTAGCTATCCTAAAGTCGCGGGTGAGCAATGTAATTGTTTTTAGTTCATTGATACGGACCTTAAAATCAACGTCAACGGGAACTAAAAATAACTCTACATCAGGGATGTTGCGATTGCAGATTTTTTAACATCCGCGGATGCGGATGTAAGATCTGCTACATAAAAAAAACCATGAAATATTGCTTATTACGAGTATTTTAGATATTTTTATAAAATAAAAATCACACTGTTCTTTCTTTTTAATCACTCGAAGCGAAACACCCGTAAAAAATTCTATCTTTCACTCTGCAAGATCGCATTACTACAAAACATAATGGGCTTATAGTCAAAATACCACAAACGGGACACACACGAGTAATATTTAACTCGACGTTTCTACCATTTACAGTGGTCGTGGTCACGAGTAGACTCAATAATGGACTTTTCGCTTCTTGTCGCAGGTGCGCTCGATCGACGAATCGCAAAAACTTCTACGTAGACACGCGCCGCCGCTAAGTCGTTTCTGTACCGACTTGTTCGACTTCCGCATCCGCATTAGTTCGCATTGATTTTATGCGGATGCGGATGTTAAATTTAATGCGGATGCTTCGCTGTGTCGGATGCAGATGCGAATATCCGCAACACCTCTGCTCTGATAGATTGCAGGGCTACGCAACTAGTTATCTGATGGACTATTCAATGAGGGCTATCGCGTATGAATTCGCCACTAGAGGCGCTAGTGTAGCGTGAGGTCTCCGAAATGTCAAATCTCATAGTTTTTGGGTGAGCTACGCGGGTTTATTTATAATTAGAATAATTTTGTGAATATTATGCAATATCTGAAATTAATTATGGCAAATATGCGTTCCGGGGCAATGAATGTCTGTGTTTTGAGAATGTGAAGTGAATGAATGTCTTTGTTTTCAGACAGACAGACAGTGTCCTCCCCTTTTTCTGAACAAAACGGGGACTATGCAACACTGTGGCATGCTCGATATTTTTATGGTACGGTTTTAAGGTGTATTAAATATATTTAAACTAAACTTTCTTTTCACGCCCGTAATAACAGACTTTGAAAGCCATACTTATTATAAAAACCTCACGCAACAGTGCGCCATCTAGTGAGACAAAAAACGATAGCCCTCATTCCCGCTACGTATTGCTACTCAGATGACATTACTCGTAACGTGAAAACCTTACTTAAGCCAACTATATTCCCTTTTCAATTGTCTGTTGAAATTTTATGTCTTATTATTCTCGGCCTCATTTTTTTTCCATTAGCAACAATGCAGCAGGCGGCGCTCGCTTCCCGCCAGTGAACAGTGCTCATTTCCTGTTATATCTGGGTCTCAGGCCTTGTGAAAAGCTTGCAAACAAAGCTCTGCTCGTTTACCTGACTGCGCCAGCGTCGTTAGACTAGGTTCACCATACGCCCCGGTACTCGGGCTAGCAAATGTTTCTGCACTCCGAATTCTCGCCGGAGGGTGTGGTCGTCGCTTTAGGGAAGCAAGAAAGTTATAAGTTTGACCGCTATGTGTGTGTCTGTGGCACCATAGCTCTTAAACGGGTGGACCGATTTGAATGCGTTTTTTTTATTTGAAAGGAAGTTTTCTAGCGATGATTCTTAGACATGTTTCATCAAAATCGGTTCAGCCGTTTTTGAGATATTGAACTTTGAAGTGACAGAGCAGTCGTGGTCACTTAGCACGTGAAACAATTCTACGCCGTTGTCCCTGGCTGTCACTTCTCTGGCGCAAGTGTTGAGAGATTTGTTAGGGTTTTATCTGGTCAGTCCAGCGCATGGGAGAACATCCTCTTGATCTTTCTCATTTAGCCTTCCCTGCACAAATTTTTCATGTATTATATATAAATCAATGTCTCGGTTTGAAGTGCTGTCCTGGTGACCGGACCCAAGGATTTTAACCAATTTGATATCCACATAAAGTCAGAACAACGGAACAGTTCGAATGGGCACAGAAGAGAAGTACCCAGTACCTGTAGGTGTAAAGAAATTTGTGGATAGCTTATTTTTTGCCATACTTTATATTGATCATGATTTTAATGATATTGATGACTTGTAGTTTAGTACGTAACATAACGACATAACGAGGATTTTAAAATTTTAACTCTACCTTCGTCGTTCCCATAAAGTTTGGTAACCCTAATGTAGACTGAAGCTCTGAAGCATACGTACACATATACATAGTTTACCGGGGATTGAACTCAAACTAGGTTCGCTAACCACTAAACTATCCGGTCTTCAACACACATCTGCATTGAGCAAACACTCAACGCTCGTTCTCGAAAACACGATGCTCGATTCTGGAAGCAATTACACACTATTATTTTTCGTATAATAACAGCCATAACATAAATCTAAGCATTCCGGTGACAGCTGAATCACGCCTAGAATCCAACATTCCACAGATGATCCCATTTCTCCCATTAGTATGCGGTGATGCGAAACGTCAAGTTGCCTAGAGGCTCATTATAGGCATTAAAAGTTGTGGTGGTGATCTTTGCTGATAATAAACTCAGCGGCACAAAATTTGGCCCACTTTCCATACAAAATCACCTATTACTGCATACATTTGAGGGAAAGATTTTTTGCCACTCAGTATATCATAAATATCGAAACATGAACTATTATGCCTTAATAATAGAGTGCATGTTCCGATATTTTTGACCATCTTGGCCGCTCCGAGATATCTGATGGCGGCTGTACTGTGATAGCAGTAGGTACCTTTGTGCTACTGATGTCATATTGACATTTCATACATCTGCCAAAGAAATAATAGCGAAATTGATTATGAAAAGGCTCCACCTTGGTAGGCGATTCAGTTTCCTCGTCCTCGACTGTAGGTACTTAAATAGCGACAATTACATGCGGTCGACATTAAAGTGATTCTGTGTTTCATGTCCTCGCTATCATCATCATCATCATCGCTATAATTTAAGTTATTTTATCTTTGCGTTGAATCAATGCAATAGCAAAATAATAACAAAAAATAATAAATAAATATCATGGGGAACCAATCGACCCAGTCCCAGACTAAGCAAAGCTTGTACATGGATACTAGGCAACGGATAAATATATATTTAAATACATATTAAACATACAAGACCCAAGCACAAACATTCCTTTTAATCGTACAAGTATCTGCCCCGGCTGGGGATCGAACCCGGACCTCAAACTTCGTAGTCAGGGTCTCTAACCACTTGGCTATCGGTTCGTCTAAAAATATAAAACAGACAGAGAATCGAGAGTCTTTATTTATTAAATAATATATTTAGGGGCTGTTTCACCATCCATTGATTAGTATTAACCGACGGTTAAATGTGATGCCGTCTCCGTCTATTCGAACAAAACAAATAGAGACGGCATCACACCTAACCGCCAGTTAACACTAATCAATGGATGGTGAAACAGCCCCTTAAAGTCCGAAATAGGCTTCTCGCGTTCAAACTTAACTAATAAAGCATCAGAAGACTGTCAAAATATGAATTGGACAGAGTTTATTCATTAAATTGAGTCAATTAACTAGTGGCCATCCGCTAATATACGTTTTCATCACCGCGACTCGATACATAATAATTGTACCATTAAAATGTTGATGCTTGTGCAATTATTCAGAACCTTGTCATCATCATCATCAGCCTACAGCAGTCCGCTGCTGGACATAGGCCTCTTCCATGGCGCGCCACAACACTCAGCCCCTCGCATCCATCCGCCGCCAGCGACCCTCTTAAGGTCGTCTGTCCACTATGCATCAGGACGCCCTACACTACGTGTGCCCTGGTGGATCAAGTGAATGCTCAGTTTCTTTCGCCATAGTTGCCCATTCGTCAAAAAGTCCATTGTCACTCATTAAAGTAGTAGGACAGCCGAGTTTTGCTCGGGCTAAACACACGTTTACCCCGAAATAGACTTAGCTAGAGCGATTGTTAGCCCGTGAAAACCTTCCATCGAAAATCATTTCAATAAATAGTTGTGCAAGAACTACGCGTTTAAAGATAGGTATATAGGTATTTGATATTAGTTACGTAACTAAAATGCGTTGTGCCAATATTAAGACGTAGTTAGACCGACTTTTCATCGCTTTAAGTATAAAATGAATCGAAACTACTATTTGAAATAAGAATGAATTTATTAGCAGAAATTATCCGATAAAATTTTTTCTCAAGCAGTAAAAAAATTGTTTTATACTAGTTGTAACGGAGCAAGACACCGATTTTTCTCATTTTTGACTGATGTTTTCGTGAATATGATGAAAGTTAGGAGTACTAAAAATATACGAAGCATGAAATAAACATATATAAAAGATGGTCTTAAGTTTTATAACTTTATGATCACGGGAAATAAAGCTCTTATTCAACGTTTGAAACCTATTTCTAGTCTTAGCAAAATCAAAATCCAGTGCGCTTTAGCTGCATAATTATTTGACGTAGTGGAGGCTCCGACCGCCAACGAGAGCATAAAACGAGCCATATTACCCGAGGCGTTCATATAGCCACCCGAGCTGGTACGGCGAGGGTGGATAGACACGTCGAGGGGAAAATGGGTTTAATGCGTGAGTTTTACACTCTGCTTTTCACTTCGATTGAAAATAAATTAAATAGCAACAGTGGAAACATTGTTCACTTACTAGGAACGGATTATTCACTACATATATATCTGTACTCATAGTTAGGATACTCGTTAGAAAAGCTTCGGAATGCAATAAGACATACTGGCCGGGGATGGAGCCATCGGCACGTGCCTGCGGCCATTGTGCCCGAATGGTACCTTCAGATTGCATTACGAAATAGATGTGGATTTTTGCAAACAATGTTTAGTATGTTTCGACCAACACACTGTTTTTAACACTAAATAAACTGCAACCTTTTATTGGAATGCGTGCGTGCGTGTAGAATGTCATGCATGTAGAATGTTTTCATTGTAGGTACATAATAATACTGAGCTTGTAAGCAAGTGAAATGCCGAAGACTCGACCGTTTTGTCTGGACACTTGACATTACAAGTACAGTCACCATCAAATATTTCGGAGCGGCTGAGGTGGTCAAAAATATTAATTCTATTTTCAGGGGATACAGTTCGTGTTACGCAAATATTATTTTTTCTACTAGGAAATAACGATTCTGGTAAATTGATCTAACCAACCAGTTTTTTATTCAATTGAATATTCTGTTTGGTCCATTTATTTGTATTCCTAAAACAAATATTTACTTAATGAACTAAAAGAATTTCTTTGCTCACCCGCGACCTTATGATAGCTAAGTTTATGCAAAATACGCATGTACATGCACTTCCTCCACCTCCACACTGTATTTTCACAGCGAGAGTCTCGTTAGAAATAAATTGCAGCCAGAAAACTCTTACAGCATGTTATTAATTCATGGAAATCCAAGCCACTTTGACTAAAAATACTTAATTTTTACGGTCGGCAACACGTTATAATTACTTGGGCTTTGCACATAAATATTCGCCTCCAAGTGCTGCGGCTTAATTTGCAACCCCGCGCTAAAACGTTTCATAATCTGTGGTCCGCCAGATGCTTTTCATTGAGTCTGTGGTTTTTTTAAGATTTTAAAAGGGGTGGGCTTTTGACACGCACAGCCAACACACTGACACGTGTAAGAAATACCGATTAAAACATAGATAAGATACTGTACGTCTAAAGAAATGCTAACTGCGTTGGATACTGGTTACACTCTAATTTGACATATATGTACATACATCAGTATACAGGTTGATTCCGGGGTCATGAGCAAGAGTGAAAGTGGTGATGGGGAGATTCACACTCAGCAACTTTTACGGTGGGACCAGCCCCAAATCGCGAAAAAGAAACATCTAATCAAGAGATAATTGATAGCTAGCTATCCGAAATGTATGGAACAGCAGATTTTTTTTGCAATTTCGTGGCTGGTCCCATAGTACAAGTTGCTCAGTGTGAATCTCCCCATCACCCCTTTCACTCTTGCTTATGACCCCGGAGTCACAGGTAGAAGCCGTATTGTAACACACTGACCTTCGCGATTGCATTCACCGACTCTTTCTACCCTCGTCCTATGCCGTGTGACAGAAAGAAGTGGTGAAAGCGATTGTGATTCCATGTGTGTTCGACAATAGGCCTCTGTCAACTGTCCATCATTCTGATCAAGCGTTTTTCATGGTCTGCCATGTACAGTCGCTATCAGATATTTCGGAGCGGCCAAGGTGATCAAAAACATCGGCACATGCACATGCACTCTATTATTAAGGTATTAGAGTTCATGTTTCGATATTTTTGATCACCTTGGCCGTTCCGAAATATTTGATGGCGATTGTATGTCGAATATGTGAAATATGTACGTCGCGTTCATATCCACTGACTAACTTTCTTCACTGTAGTATTCACAAGCTTTTCACTTCACTCCGTATATTTGTTTGTTTGTTTTAAACATAGCAAGTTAATTTGGTTCCTTCCACTTTCAGTGCTAGAATTAATTTGAAATTCGGTATACATTATGTAAGTTGATGACAATGTAATTACAGTTAACAAAAAGTAACTACGTAAAATCGACAAATACGTTTTAATGAAAATTAAATTAAATTAAATTTTGAACCAGAGAGCGTATTGTCTATCGTTTCTGCCGCTCGCGATCGCAATCAAATGACAGATTTCGCATATAAAAACTGTCATTTGATTGCGGTCACGAGCTTCAGAAACGTTAGGCAATACGGCCTCAGGTAAAATATATCTCGAAAGTCAATCGCAAATCCTACTTTTCGCTAAAACTACCTTTAGGTTTCGACCACATTGCTGCGGCCGTGGTCAAGACGACGAATAAATAGTAGGTGTAATTTAGTCCCGAGATAGGTATACATATTAGCTGAGTAAGAATCGCGCAAGTTTAAAGTTTAAAACAATTAAATTTTATCAAAAAAAATATTTTGATCATAACGCATTATTTCCAAATTAATTAAATGTATACGTTCTTACATTGTTTGTCATTTGATCTTTACCTTTCCCACTTTAAGTCGAAAAATAATATTAAATGATTTTGCAAATGTGTTCAAAAGCATATAGGCATGGTTCTTACAATTTGATCTTTACCTTTCACTTTAAGAACAATATCTTAGTTAATTTCTTCAGCATTAATCAAATTAATCAATTAAATTATTTTAATAAATATACGGTAAATTCAAAATTACTGTGTATGCTTTGAAAAAATCTCGTAACTCAAATCTACAAATTTGACCCTTGAGATAAAGTTCGCTCAGAAAAATTATCCAATTTGAGGGACGACTTTTTTATTAAGTATTGACAACATGTATTTTATAAAGTTGCACAAAGCTATACATATTATGAAGTTCTGGAACTGCAACACGCGAACATCCCGGTCTCTTTTACTATAATATTATCTACCCAGCACTTGGTCGCATGTAGCCAGGTTGCTGGATGATGATGATACGCCACAGACAAGATTAAGAAAAGATTCAAATTCCTGTCCAAGCTTAGGTCTAGATTTGACAATGTCGTGATTTCGTAACATTTATCAGGCTATGTCCTTGCGAGTGGCTCGAGCTTGTGTATTGATTTTTTACCATCACGTGCCAACGGCGACTGGCAAGTAATACCATTTGAATTATGTCGTCTTACCTACATATTGCTCTTTTTAATATGCCCGCACTTTCACCCCCCGGAGTTTAACTGCGGAAAATTATCCGTAATTTCCCTCGCTGCTCTTAGTAACAAATGATTGGAGTAGCTGGTTAAGTGGAAATGCCACTTATGGCAAGTGGTACTGTCATCATCATCATCTTGGCCTGTATGCGTCCCACAGTTCAGAATACAGGCCTTGTTTAGGAATGAGAGGACTCGCGCTATGGTTATCACGCAGTTTGAGGACTTCACACACACCACTGTAATACTTCGCTGGTGCGTGCAGGTTGTTTTCCTTCATCGTAAAGATCATGGAACATTTTTAAATGTAGCTTTACTTCGACTGTCAAGAATAAGTATCTCGCTATCCTCAGGGAACTTTGCAAAATTTGTAGAATAAAAACTATCCTGCCCTTCCCAGGATCTCAAACTATCTCCATACCAAGTTGCATCTATAGACAGGCGGAAAGACAGATTTACTTTCGCATTTATGTATAGTTACTAGCTTTTGTCCGCGGCTTCATCCGCGTTGAATTCGGTTATCGCGCGCTGTTCCCTCGGAAACTGTGCAAAGTAGCCTATGTCACTCTCTGGCCCATAAACTATCTCTATGCCAAAAATCACGTCAAACCCTCGCTCCGCTTCGACGTGAAAGACGGACAAACATGCAAACACTCTTTCACATTTATAATATTACTAGTAAATTAGTACTAAAGCTCAACAACTTTGTAAGTAATAGATGCAAATATCATCAAAAGGGAGAGAATTATTTGCAAAAAACCGACTTGTGTCACCTTTGACCTTTAATATCTTATGACGCGAACACGAGATCCTGTGAGACTTGGGACAAGTTTTAGAATGCCATAATGAAGGCTTATACGAGTCTCCAGCTTCTTATCTCTCATTCCGACGGGTAGCCGTGCTTAGAAAACCTGAATGAAAATACAAAAATATGTCTGTTATACTACATGTGCCAACATTTCCATGGCCCTTTAAACTTTTTTAAAAGTTGCGACTCGACAATAATGGAATTAGTATGCGACATTATTGTCGAGCTAGCGAGCCTGCAATCTTTTTTAACATTTTAATTTTTCGCTTCTGATATTGTGAAGAATAATATCAACTTTTAGGGACATTTTTGAGAAAAGTATGTTTATCAGTTGCCCATAACACAAGCATTGCTTAGTTCGGGACTAGGGCAAATGGTGTCAAGTGTACCTTGATTATTTCTTTGGTCCTCGCTATAACTTATACGGCTGGTTGATTTTCAACAATATAGATTCGTAAAAACTACAGCAGTGGCATAGTGGCAAAGCTAATAACTAACCCATGGATTTGAAATGTAGATATATTATAACACTTGTAAAGTACCATTTTCACAGGAGCATAAAAAATACGAAGTAAAAAACCGAGGAGGAAAAAACAAGTCAAGAACTGTTAAGTTACTAAAACTTCAACAGTCGGGCCCCATTACTGTAAGTTTATGAGCTGGTCATGATTTTGATTGTGGCCCGACTGTTGAAATTTAACAGATTTCTTGATTATTACACCAGTTTGTTTTCCCTTTTCAGTTTTTACGTCTTAAACCGAGTTTAGCTCGACATGTTTCGGTCTAAACTCGGTTTAAGACGTGAGTTATCCGTTACAATATCATTTAATATGAGTGAGTCTCACGGTAGTTTCATGTTCAAAGCAGCACGATTTTTCAGTCTTACAATTTTTTTCTCTTGCAAGCCTTACCTTGGTGTGCCTTGGTTTAAGATGTACGCGACTAAAATCAAAATAAAATATATAGAAGTTCCGCGCGTAATCGGTCCATTTTTTATACGTATACACGATAATCCATCCATTGTGTTGTTAGACTGAGATAAAAATCTCCCCCTTTGGAGTGTTCTTCCTGTGGAAAATTACAGTCGTTGTCAACAGGGATGAAGAATGCCCAATGGATCCTTACAGTTTAATAATGGCTTTTGATGGTGCTAGGCTGCAGGCAAAAAAACTAAAACAAACAAAAGCAAAGAGTTCCCCAACGTGAAACATTATTATGCCCTAGGCAAAGCTCTGCTCACAGAGCAGGAGATGAGTGTGTGAGAGCTAATTTTGGGTGCGTTAGGCGTAAGCTTGCCTTCGGAATCCAAAAGCTTAATGGTTATTTGAACTGATATGTATATTGCAGAATGATATATTATACCGCGACCGGGTGGGACCTTTAACAGGAGCAAATAATGAAAACTGACCGACATTAGTTCAGCGACTTTTAAAAACAATGGAGTCTTTATATTTTTTATTTTTATTTCGAAACTAGTTTAGTTGATGATGTCAAAGTTTAATCTAGATCTGCCTCACCAATGCTTATTTCATACATTTGGTTTGTAGGTAGGTATGCGTGTGTTGAGCACAACCATTATTTTATTTTTTATCGTGCTGAAGTAGTAAACTGTTGCTGTTATTTAGCTTGTGTTCATGTCAATGTTCTTTGCAAAATAAGAATGATCTGTTAGTTTCATAGGTTAAGGGTCTAAATCAAATTCCGAAGTTTTATAATCCACGCGTAAACAACGTAGGATTCTAACTATAATAAATTACAAATCGGACCATCAATCTCGAAATGGTTTCCGATTTACTACACATTGTAAAAAAAAACAATTTCTACTCTGTTATAATTCTATTGAACATTTATTCGCCGTATTCGGGTTAAGAGCATTCCATAAACAGGTGCTAATGGTAGGAAAACTCTTTAATTCCCACTCAATCACTCGGGATGGCACGCAGCCCTCCCCTCAGTGTCGCATCACGTTCCCGTATAAAAACAGCCCGATTTGAATAAATTTACCTGCTTAGTATTCTAAAATAAGGTATTAACGTCATTTTATTACCTTGCTAAACAAAGATGGAATTATCGGCTCAACAGTTCTGGCTTTTCTCGGAAAGCTTCATTAAATAAAAGTATCTTAACTATTAATAAACAAAACATCAACCGACTAATACTGGATAATGGGTCCCACTGAAAAACAGCGTTGTGGCTTGCCGCAACATTATGCGTGTTTTATAAATGTCTCTCTCTCTCTCTCTCTCTCTCTCTCAAATTATAAGTTTTTGAAAAAAAAATATACGGGGTTAAACTTTCGTGGTTTTTTATTCATAACTGTTAAATACTAGCAGTTGTCGGCGACTTCATCTGCGATGAACTCATTTGTCACTATCCCGCGGGAAGCAATTTTCCGGGTTAAAAACTATGCTATGTCCTTCCCGGGGACTCAAACTATATGTATACCGTTTATCTAAATCGGTTCAGTAGGGTTAGCAGTTTTATTATATTGGTAGCAAATTTAATGTGTAGAGAGGAGTTTGAAACGGGATGAAACAGCGTTTAGACGTGAAAAAGTAACAAACAGACTTACAGATTTTCGCATTTATAATATTAGCGGAACTCGTAGTTGCCTGCGACTTCATCTGCGTAGAATTCGTTCATCGAGTGCCCTCGGGAACAATTAATTATTTCGGGATAAAAATTATCCTATTTTAACCTCGTGGGCCCTCGCGTACTTTATAAAGGACCAATTAAAACTGAGAATAACGGCCGAATGTACTTCATAAAGTACAAATTGTTCATTGGAAAAAGAATCTTAAGAATTTTGGAATAATATCAAAAATAACAAAGCTGGTGAACCACGTCTAGGTCGTTAAAAAAGTCTGTTAAAAAGTTAGGTCCCAGGAGGATATATCCTGTTTTCTAATATGATGTATGCAATTTCATACATCAATCATTAGATGTCACATAATGAGGGCTATCGCGTATGAATTCGCCGCTAGAGGCGCTAGTGTAGCGTGAGGTCTCCGAAATGTCAAATCTCAGTTTTTGGGTGAGCTACGCGGGTTTATTTATAATTAAAATAATTTTGTGAATATTTTGCATTACCTGAAATAAATTATGGCAATTATGCGTTACGGGGCAATGAATGTCTGTGTTTTGAGACAGTTTTGTCTTTCGGAAACTTTTGTCCTCCCTTTTTTCCGAACAAAACGGGACTACGCAACACTGTGGTTGCGCGATATTTTATGGTACCGTTTTAAGGTGTATTGAATATGAATTTAATATAAACTTTGTTTTCACGCCTTTAATAACAGACTTTGAAAGCCACACTTAAAAACCTTACGCAACAGTGGCGCCATCTAGAAAGACAAAAAACGATAGCCCTCATTGTGTCTGTGGCTTTGGATAGACGGCCGAACCCCGCCAAACTCTTCTGTTATTCCTGGAGCTCGTGCCGGAATCCCGAGTTCGTCACGTCCTACAAACAGCAGCTATTCGTATCAAGTTTGTCATGCCTAACACCAGGTAAACTTTGCAAGATAAGCTCCCCTCCCCCCAGCCCCTAAAGTTAACAAGTTTGCTTGAAATAACAACGGTAACCCACATACTGCGTAATTGTAAATTACGCTCCCGGTTTACTTACCTAACTTTATGTTGGGCCGTGGAAATCATAATACCGGGTATCGATTCGAGATGGACGCTCGTTCCCATTGTCGGTTGGTTGAAATAGCGATCGGTTGCCATTAAAAAGCTTTAATTTTATTTGCAACTAGCCGTCCCCCGCGACGTGATGGCACGTGGGTACATTTTTGTTGCCAGTGTCCAGGTTATCTAGTAGAAGTACAGGTTCATCATTCTTTAGCCCATTTATAAAAAAAGTCACCACGAAAATTGAGGCGGTTGCAACGATTGAAGAATAACCCTATGCCGCCTTCTGGCTTCGAATCATCAGCCACATTAGGTACAGCGGTCGGCTTTCCCGGGCCCGAAGGTCGCTGTCTGAGCCCAAGCTTATTGCCTTATTGAAATCCACTAGCCCTTCCTCACCTATCGAAGCCAAGCCCTTTACCTAAGAAATGAAAGGTTAACAATCGCTTTTTGTTTCCCCGAGGATCATAGCAAAAAGTTTTTCTGTAGCCTTAGCCTTAACTTAACACTGGAGCTTCTAAAATTTTCTTTAAATTGGTCAAAACATGGTTAGTAACAAGTGCGAGTCGGGCGCGAACCCTGAGGGTTCCGTACAAAATTAAAAGTGAGCGCTAAGTTCACATTTTATTGTTTATGTAGAACAAAATAAATATAATAATAAATATCATAGGACACTTGACACCAATTTACCTAGTAAGGCTTGCACTCAAAATCAAAGTCAAAATATTTTAAGATTGGTTTTTTGGAATCTTTTTGTATTTTTTATTTCAATTCCAAATTTTTACTTTTACGGTCATCCCGTAAAACCTAAATTGAAAATACAAACTGAAATATAGATGCACAGAAAAACCAGAAAAATAAGACCAGCACTGGGAATCGAACCCAGGTCCTCGGTATTCCGTACCGCTACACCACTGCTGGTAAATATCTTTATTCAATTTAGGCTATAACAAGCACTTATGAATGTCAAAAAAAAATCTACCACTATGGAAACTAGGCAACGGATAAACATACTTATATAGATAAATACATACTTAAATCCATATATATTAAACACCCAAGACCCGAGAACAAACATTCGTATTATTCATACAAATATCTGCCCCGGCCGGGATTCGAACCCGGGACCTCAAGCTTCGTAGTCAGGTTCTCTAACCACTTGGCCATCCAGTCGTCGTTAAAAAATACTTTTTAAGTATCAGTAAAGTGATGCTTCATTTCCTTAGGAGATTTATGTTATATGTTTGGATCCCGTGAATATAAAAACTCCTCTTTATATATTTTTTACACAATTAGTGTCTCACATTAGTATAAGAAGCCGTGGTGGCCTAGTGGTTTGACCTATCGCCTCTCAAACAGAGGGTCGTGGGTTCAAACCCCGGCTCGCACCTCTGAGTTTTTCGAAATTCATGTGCGGAATTACATTTGAAATTTACCACGAGCTTTGCGGTGAAGGAAAACATCGTAAGGAAACCTGCACAAACCTGCGAAGCAATTCAATGGTGCGTGTGAAGTTCCCAATCCGCACTGGGCCCGCGTGGGAACTATGGCCCAAGCCCTCTTGCTCTGAGAGGAGGCCTGTGCCCAGCAGTGGGACGTATATAGGCTGGGATGATGATATCGAAAATACAAACTGAGACATGGATGCACAGAAAAACCAGAAAAAGAGATCAGCGCTGGTCTCTTTTTCTGGTTTTTCTGTGCATGCATGTCTCAGTTTGTATTTTCGATATGGTTTCACGGGATACCCGTAAAAGTAACAAATTTGGAGTTGAAATAAAAAATACAAAAAGACTCCAAATAACCAATCATAATGGGATGATGATGATGATGGATTAGTATAAGTATCATACTTATTCGGTAGTTCTACAAGCGTTTCAACCGCTATCAACTACCTGTCGCATATATATTAAAGAAAATAGAGACCGTAAGCAAGAATATTTATTTGTGTTGGTTAGGTTAGGTTATACTTTCAAGCGCGGCCCTAGAGAATGAAAGCATTAAACCAATTGTGGTCCGTTCTCATTAATTACAATATTATGTACATTCAAATTAATACGTACCTACTTTGGCAAACGTCCATTAAATAATGCTACTTGTAGTGAAATGTACAGTCGGTCGAGGAAACTGAATCACGTACCAGGGTGGAACCTTTTCATAATCAATTTCGCTATAAATTCTTTGGCAGATATATGGGATGTCAACATGACATTAGTAGCACCAGCGTTCGACCCTGGTACGTGATTTAGTTTCCTCGACTGTACTAATTTCATTCAAAATCACATTTAAAGTCGCGTTTATCTGTTCCAGTGTAGCACAAGTTTGTTGGTCCTTTTTGTAATGAAGCCGATTTCTATTTACAATTTTTATTTGCGGTGCCAGAGCCCGATACTCGGATAACTGAAGGCTTCAAACCGATAAGACAACCCTTCTTCTGTTCGGGGGATTGGCAAAGAATACCCACGGAAACCAACGGAATACAATCCGAACGGCAAATCCTATAGAAGCCTGAAGCTTTGTGATTTCCTGCTAGTATTATAAAGGTGAAAGTGTGTGCTAAAACGGCTGAACGCATTTGATGAGGTATTCGTACATAGCTGTATCTATAGGCATTCCCATGAGATCGCGATTTACATTAGTAAAATCCCGAAATATCCAGAGCTAAACCTTGAATACGGTATTTGACTATTTTGTATATGTTTTATAAATTAAAAATTCACAATGCCTGTTATCGAATAGGGAAACAATTTTTAAGCTACCTTTACAAATAACAAAGATATAAAGGTTTGAAATTCAAGATTAGAAAGAGAAAGACATACTGGCATGTGACGTCACACGCCAGTACCGCCATACTAGTTTCATAGAGAAAAGCGTTTGAGAAAGAGACAGGTACACAGATTTTTTTAAAAATCACTATAAATCCTATTTTCAACCGATTTAAATTTTCTCTTCGCTAAACACTATCTGTATATCTATATTTTCAGAATAATATTAAGATATGGCAAATTAAGGAGTTGTCAAATACCGTATTATGGAATTTGGCACGGGTGTGCTTCGTATAATGTAATTAAAGGAGCACAATGTGTTTCTTGGGATTTCCCGGAATCAGTTTTTCGGTTACGGCAATTTCTATGGAAATAGCTTTTTAATGATATTTGACATATAAGTATCTTTTGATTGGGTTGACTTAGAAGTTTGATTTTAATTTTGATAACAGAAGTTAGCTTGATACCTCCACTTGTTGATAAACGGATCTTGACCGACTGACTAGATGACGGACCTCAAAGTGATCCTAAGAAACCTTGAAACGCAGAACATGTGGGTATTGTACAGTCAAGGGCAAAGATATCGACAAGGCCAAATTTGCAAAAATATGTTTACATGGCCTTAATGTTAAGTGCATAAAGTCGTGTATACATATTTTTGTAACTTTGGCCGTGTAGATATCTTTGCCATTGACTGTAAAACTCTTAAGAGCATTTTCAGATTATCCGATCCGATATCGGTTCATATCTCATGCATTTTACTTGCCCCGATATCGTATCGGCGTCCGATACCGATATCGGATCGGATAATCTGAAAACGCTCTTAATGTAGGTACTAACATAAAAACACAAGAAATTACCGGATAACAATAGGTATAATACCTCTAAGATGTACAAAGGCGAACTTATCCCTTATCCCTTAGAACATGTTAGATACCTACTTTCACGCGCTTTGATTAAATTAATCAAAGTTCACGCGCGGGTGGCCCGCCATGATAGACTTTTACGTATCCTGATAGGAACGATAGAAAGGAATAGCGCTAGCTCGTTTAATACCTACCACTTTTAATTATTTTCGTTATTTGAACGCTTTACAATTACAATTCCAAATACAATTCAAATAACAGAATTACCATAACATATTCCAAATATAAACAGGGACACCAATACCTCGGTTTTCAACCAGCCAGCATTTTACATTATGAGAGAAGTAAGTTCATAAAATGTAATTTATCTTTATTTGAAGTAAAGGACAACAGTAATAAAATATCCCTAACACATTTGCCTCTGACCATGCCTCGTCCAAGGCTAAAATTATATCGAGAAAACTGCTATTATATGGGATCATTAATATTTAATTTAATTCTATTCCTACGCAAATCAGCACATTACCGCTAAGGACATTCTGCAAAGCCTTGAGACTGTGGTTGAATGAACAATGTTTTTATTCAGTCCAGGAATTCTTGCAAAAGAGCTCCTGTAGGTTTAACAGATACCTATAGATGAATCCCGTTAGTTGAATGCAAGTATTGTTTGACATTTAATTTTTTTTGATGTTGTACTGACATCTATAGGTTCCGCTTTATAACAAATTTAGTAAATTCACATAGTAAATAATCTCATCTAATCATCTTATGTAATGTGTAATAAACACATACCTAACCTATGTAAAATTAGCACACCGGAATTCCGGTTGAATATGTACTTACCACTTACCAAATAAGTGAAACATTGTAATTGTCCATCTGTTTACTCGCATATTCAGAAAATAAACTATCAATTCATTTCATTTACAGTACAAACATAGACACTACACAGTTCTACAAGTTTTTTTTACAAATGCACACAACGCTGCACACGTTTTTTCAAGATTATGCAATTCCTAGCGCATATCCCTTTTGTGCCGATACCCGGGCTACCCGGCTCACGGCGCTAACGTGCTGTTAACCCTTCGCTGGCATTGGAACCTGCCCAAAAGTATTCGTTGTGGGTACGATGAATCCATACTAATAATTTGGATTTATCCAGCAATTCTTCAGTAACTTCGGCGGTTGGAATATTTCTTACCTTTTCATGACAAAGTTGAACGAATCCTTTACCTACGCAAGTCCACATTTATATATGTTTCAGGACTTAGTAATATTTTGATCCTGGAATAAGTCTTTGTTACAAAATGTATTTTAACCCAAAAGCTTATAAAAAGAACATAATGCCAGCGGGATGCGAATACGGCTAACTGATCGATTTCACGCTTACTATTCGAACTAAAAATAAAGAAGCATACTTCATTCACTCGATCCAGTTTCATTTAAGTACTCGTACTCTCGAAAAAAATGAATTGTAGCCTGGCATTTTGCGAGATATAAATTGTTTTTACAAAAGTTCTACAGTTCTACTGAAACTCTTTACGGGAATCGCAAGGTCGCAGCTGTTGGAAAACTGCCTGACTCCGCCGAAAAATATAAGCTCTGCGATACTACAAATTATGTACTAGTCCACTGCGGTAAAATGGATAGCGTTCATTTGTTTACCCCACTGTTGCTAGGACGAAGTTAATAAGCACTTTTCGACCGGCCAACTATGCCTGACCTTCTCACACTCATGAAAAATTAGATTGAGTAGTACGGGAGCAAAGTTCCAGTTAGCTGGGTCGATAATATGCATTGGACGTTGCCAAAACATGCTATGCTATGCTTCGAACCAGCGTGAACTATTCCATGCATAATAATAAGTAAATTGAAATTGCTACGAAGCGGCTATTTAAAAACGACCGATGTAATACATTGGATGGAAGTTTTAACTTTCACTGTAGCGGTAGTTTAGTGTTAATCCCAGTTTAGTAGCGTCAAATGTATGGAAATGTCAACGACTAAATCCAAATTTATTTTTTTCCATCAAGTTGCCACTTGATCTAAAAACCAAAAGATAGCATCGTTCATAAATCTGTTTATTCGTGACAACATGGAAAAAATAAAATTCGTATTACACGAAATGGTCCCAATTGCCAAATCAGCAAACTGCTGGAGACGGATGGACGGATGAGATTTTTGATCATGACCCGACGACAACGGTGACAGCGAAACAACTGAAGGCCGGCAAATGCCAGAAACGCCCAGATTATCCAACCAAGTAATAAATTCTGCGGAATAAGCATTATTTAAGGCGTCGTGCAATTAAACAAATTAAATAGAATTGTTTGTAACCAAATCCCAAATTATAATCAGCGGGAAAGCCACGACCCGAGGCCATGTTGTCACAAAACTTGGAATCACAATCGTTTGCACCGCTTCTTTCTGTCACACGGTATAAGACGAGGGTAGAAAGAGACGGTGAATGCGATCGCGATCGTCAGCGCGTTACACAATACAGACTCAGATACGGAGACGTGAAGGCAGTTTATATGAATTACCAGAAATATGAGAAACAACTTTATTCGCCGCAACTCTAGACGCTAATGGACGTTTAATCATTGCTGTCAGATTTTGCTTTTTAATATGAATTCTACTTGGGTGATCGCCCCCTTTAAAATATAGCATATTAAGATGGTTAGGTTTAGGCAAGATGTATGCTTACTTTGATCGATATCGAAGGTGAATAGATTACTTAACCAGTGAAGTGAGATTATACAACTTTCGCCTCATCTGCACTTTTCATCAGGTGAGATAGGGTTCAATCACGGGTCAGTTTATGTAAGAAAAAGTAAATAATCATGTATGGAGCTTATCTTAACTTTAAAAAAACCTTTTAACCTTTTCGCCGCCACGCACGTCAAATACAAAAGACATCACCCATACGCCAGGCTTCTATATTGCAATGCCTAAAATTGAACCTTAATAAAATTGAACGAAGGCTGCTTTTGAATGAAAGTAATGGACGTATACGAGTATACAGGTCGTTGGCGTGGAACCTGCGGTGCGTATATATGACTCGTTGGCGTCATAAAACTAAAAAAAAAACTGACTGAATCTTACGAATCTTACTTATATTAAAAATGTAAATAATAAGCCAGGAATTGTAATTGCGTTATAAAAATGGCCTTCCGTGTCCTAGTAGGCGGGGCTTAAAAGCGTGTTCTGCGCCTCATTTAACTCACATCTGACATTGTATCACGCGCGCAAACCAATCCCTGCTTTCTTTCGAATTTTGATCAATCAACATGTAAGCACGTCTATTTGCAACCTCGAAAATGATTCGTTTTTAAACCATAGATCGTTTTGATATAAGGTATGAACACTTTTTGTGTGGAATTTGTTCTGAGTTACGCTTCCTGACTTATTATTTATTTATTGAATCAGGCGTTACTTTGCGGAGATCCATATCAATGAACTAAAAGAATTTCCTTGCTAACAACTGGTAGCATGGTGTACGGTTGTGTCACTCTGAAGATGAGCTCTGGTTGAGTTCGAAACGCGTCAGTGTAGTGTGGTGGTGGTGATAGATGGGTTTGTGTGATTTGTGTGTGTTCTTACAGTGTGGAGGTGGAGGAACTGCTTGAACACGCATATTTTGCATAAGCTTAGCTATCGTAGGGTCGCGGGTGAGCAAGGAAATTCTTTTAGTTCATTATTATTTATTCGTAGGCAGAACCACATCCATACATAATGATCTTGATGTACCTACTTCTGTTGGTTTAGTTTGGTGTATTTTTTAAAAACCTTTATTTATCTTCACATGTAGGTACAGTCAACGTCATAAATAAGTGATCATTTCTGTACCTTGTCGCTTTCAGTCGTTACACAATTTCGTATGGCTTTACAAACATGACGTTAAAGTGACAAGGTACAAAAGTGATCACTTACTTATGACGTGGACTGTACCCTATCTAACATCACATCCTGGAATTTTGCAATTAATATTTTGCCTATTTCCTGGTGAGTATCCGATTAAGTTGAAATTTGACACCCCTACCTAACTATTTCAAACTATTAAGTACCCCAATTTAAACAGTTGACCGATTTTGCCGTACTTAATCCCTGTATATGGCCAAGTTTACGTCTCATTTTGTAATAACCTGGAAAAGTTTTATATGTTAAAATTACACTACTTACCTTTTTTGGACATATAGAAAGAAAGTTTCAATATAGAAGCTTTTTTCTGGCTGTACTTTTTATTGTTACCCAACCTACACATATGTATATACAAAACTTCAGTCGATACGAGTACTGGAATTAGGCCAAATTCTATTTGTAAGATATACAAGGTGTTAATCAACCGACGAAAAAAAACGGAGGAGGTTCTCAAGTCGACGCGTATATATGTATGACCACGCATAAGTTTTTACACAGAAGTCCGATTTTGATTGGAAAACGTATACCCCGAGGGTGGTTCCATTATAATTTGGAAAAAATATTCCTACAAACAGGGGATGATTGATTGTTCAGCCACTGATTGTACCGTATGACCAGGCATAACTTTTTACAGAGTATTCCGATTTTCATAATTCTTCTTTTATTGAAGTTGGTTTTATATAAATTTGGAAAAAAATACCCCAAGGGTGGGAAAAAAGGCATAAAATAAAAACTTTTTAACAAAAAAATTCAAACCGCCGAAAAAACTGAAAAGCAAAAAATAATAAAGTTAAATACTTAGGTATACATATGTAAGTAAAGTATACGTAGGTTCCAGTTTGAAGTCGGTGCCTCAGCACGAGCCAGGAGGAGTGAAAGAAGCCCATCAGGTAGACGTCTATAGGTCCACTCCTCCTGACTATATAAGGTAGTATAGGTATACTTTACTTACATATAGGTACTATACCTAAGTAATTAACTTTATTATTTTTTGCTTTTCAGTTTTTTCGGCGGTTTATTAAATAACTGAAAACCTACACCCCACCCCAAAAATATTTAATATTTAAATATTTTGTCATTTTAAGTCAGTTGATTGCATTCATTGCATTTATTTTTGAATACTCGTACCTTCATTATTTTATAACATATTCGTGTGTTTTGCTAAGTCACTAATTCTACCTAATTTCTAACTCTACACTCATTTGTATTTGTCTCGTATTTATTTGTCAGTTGCGCTTTGACGTTTTTAGAAGAAAATCACACGCTGACAGCAAAACGGCCAGTATCAAATTATCGTTACTTTTAGACTGGGCCCAATAAAAAAGGGATTTAAGAACAAACATAACCTAATATAAAACATACCTAGTCTAACCGATTCTTCTCTCGATTCTGATCAAACTACTTGGTTTTCAGTTATTTAACGAACACCTTTAATGTGTAGGTACGTAAGGCTAAATAACACAAGTGGCTCTTACATAAACGCAATACGATTTCGACTTACTACGACGCGGCAAAGTTTCACGATGCGACGTCGTCGACGTTGTGGAAATCTACCTACTGCACTTAAGGATTGCTTCGTGATTTTCCACAACATGAGATCACATCGTGAACCGATATGCCGCGTCGTAGTAAGAGCTCTAAGGCCGGATTCTTGGCGATTCTGGGATAGCTAGTTCTCATTGTTTATGGATCAAGCCAAAGAGAAGGGCAATGTAATGTCGTATCAGGAGCTCAAAGCATTGGCAGAGGGTTTACAGAATGGCGATTACTCCACGGACCAGAGCTAGGCTCCTAAATATACGATGATGATGGGAGAGCAATGGGGAGCAGTGCGTCGCAAAAATTCTATAATAACGTTAATACACTGACTCATAGAAAAACGTGGAAAAATATGGTGCCTCCAGTCAAGGGCGTAAAATATATGTACGTAACCAAGATGTCATAAATATCTATAGTTCACTTTTATAACGTCGATGTATACATATATTTGACGCTATGGCTGTATAGATATTGCGTCGCTTGTGATTTAAATTTGCCCACTTAAAAAACCATTGGCCAGCTTTGGTGTAGATAGGTATATGAGCATTATTCAGTGCCGTCAGCCGAACGTACGCGTACGTGCTAAGTAGGACAAACGTAGGTGCGCCATGGCCGTGTTTTACTCATTCATTACGATCGATTTGACCTGTCTCGTCAAACATTACATACGCACTGTCTAGACAAAGTTCAATAAAAAATACTGAAAATAACTAGCTTTCGAAAGGTGGTGGATAAAGTACTTTGCCTTAATTGCGTCACAAGGGTATTCATTTTTGGTTTAGTTAGAGATAGAGACATTCATCAAATAAGTAAGCTCATTTAAAAGATTGTTCTTGTTTTGCTTAATGTAATATTTCTTTCTCACTTATATAACAATTTGTAGTTATTAGAAGGGCGGGACTTGGCGCAGGTATCATTAAAATACTATACTTACGTAAAGGTATATCTACTTAAAATGATTCTCAACCTTGATCCAATACAATACAATACCATTACTCCTCATTAAATACCAATACATTTATTTATTTATTGTATAAAATTTTCATTTTCATGTCCATTAAAAATGGAAGTTTATTATTCAGTGTCAAATGTTAAAACGGGTAACGATGGGTACTGAAACTAATTAAGAGAGCATTATGCATAACATCTGTACTTATCACTGTCTTGCACCTTATATATACATACATACCTATATTATGTATGTACTCAATATTTTAAATCCGTAGCCCTTTTCTTACAAACATTATTTTGACATGATAAAGCTCTCGATAGAGACACGACCAAAGAAATGTGTCTCTTTTGTAGGTGAATAAACTGCATTAATGGGATACCGGCGCGTCTATCTGGCGCCGACGATACTATATATCCGCCAATTACGTAGCTTTGACGAAACTGTATTTTCATTCTCGTCTACGATGAACAAAGGGAAAGTTCAACACACTATTTCCTCAAGATTGGTAGAAGTGGGCGATCTTTGTCTCGTACAAAGTACTAAGTGGGCGTATGGCAACACCGTTAATTTCTAATTGGCGCCCAACATGGGGCCTTTCGAACACAATAACTATTTTTCCTTTTCACCTCGAGCATTTGAATAGCGTTCATTTGGAAAGCGGAATAGAACCGGCGTAATCCAGTTTGGTACCGCAGTGTTATGTAAGAGTACCGCTCGATATGGGCTACCTACGTAAGTACGAGTGGCCAACTTACAGCGCCTGGTCATGCTTCTGTATATCCTCAAGGGCTTGGGAAATCATTCACTGGAAAATTGTTTCACCGCGACATTTGGCTGCCATTTTCGCTACCCTTCGCGGTGAATATGAATATTTTATGCCCATTATGGCTCGGGATACTTTGAGGTAACTAAATTATAATTATCCTTGCGGTTAGAACGCGAATTATTTACGTTCCGCTTATTGTCTCCGCATGTACAAATACGTTGTTGGATTCGAATTCATTTACTGCCGCAGTATTATGTAACTCGGTCGATGGAGCAGCCCTATTTAAACTGTCACGGACTTGGTTATTGAACTTACGAATTGTCGCCCCTTTTAAACTTTTTCTTTAGCACAAACGATGTTTTAGCATATTTTTGAGTAACTAAGATCAAATGTCATCCAGGCATGTTCTAGCTCAGGGTTTCTCAAACTTATGGCTCCACGTACCCCAGTTAAAGTTTCTAGACGACAGCGAACCCTTACCCCAACAAATAACAAACAAATAAGTAACAAATTTAGAGTTGAAATAAAAAATATAAAAAGACTCCAAAAACCAATCTTAATCATCTTGCCAGTCTTGCAGCCACCATCAAGTAAACCTTGTCGCGAACCCCCTACCGTCGAATAGCGAACCCTGAAACCCTGATCTAGCTCACCGACTTCTCTCTTGTTCTTTGAGTTTTGGAACCCCTTATCAGGGCAATTTAAGGAATTGTTACGTGGAATTTTTGACAAACGCCAACTAGCGTAGATCCGCTCTTACGTGGAAACGTTAAGTGTGAGCGGGATAAAAACTCGCTACTGTCGTCAATACTAAGGCTTGCAGGCATCTCTTCCACTGACTCACTATAGCCTTATAGTATTAATAAAAAATGATAAAATAAAGAATCCAATTTGTTTCAGCTACATCTACCCGACTATGGATGAGTTGGCCAACCAGTTGAACTACGTGTTGGGGCACTTCGGCATCAAGTCGTTCATCGGGTTCGGGGTCGGCGCCGGCGCAAACATCTTCGCACGCTTCGCTCTTGCTTATCCACAAAAGGTAAAAAAAGTAAAGTTTCTATAAGTAGATGGCGTTAGTATTGAGAGGTCAGTTTGACGTTACAGAAGTTATCGTATCGTACCATCCCTCTCGCTCTCGTATTAAATAGTATAAGTGTCAGAGGGACCGCACGATACAAACTTCGAGTTTCGAGTTTCGTAGTAGCCCTGCAGTTTTTCTTTTTTTATTTATTTAACCAATCACAAACGTGACGCTAATTTCAAAGTTGTCAATCGAACCTCTTGATACAAGCGCCATCTAGCCTGTCACAGAAACCCTTATTCCATCCGTTCAAACCAAGTTCAAACAAAATCAGAGCGGAGTAAGAGCGTTTTCAGATTATCCGATCCGATATCGGTATCGGACGCCGATAAGATATCGGGGCAAGTAAAATGTTTGAAATATGATCCGATATCGGATCGGATAATCTGAAAACGCTCTAATCTTAATAAAGAGCAGCAGTGACAGCGGGAAGATCACAAAAGTTGGTTGCCAAAATTAAAAGACTAGCTTTTAAGTACAAAACAAACAGGATGGCAGCGGCTCGGGAGTGCGGAGGCTCTATTTACGTGGCTTTATAACAGGGTCTCTTAAAATGTTTGCAGTCACGGACCACTTTCACAATTTAAACAATTTCATGGAACCCTGTAATTTAAATTTTTTTTTTAATTCCTGATAAATATTTTTACACACTGACCTACTGCGGACCCCTGATACACATGCTACGGACACTTTAAGAAACCCTGCTTTTTAATGAACAATATCACACTGACGGCGTACGCGGGACGGATCGTGCGCGGGCCGAGTCGTGCGCGGGTTCTGCGGTATACTGTTGTTCAATGTTCATATTAGCCACGTAAATGGGCCCGCCGTACTCTCGACCCGCTGCCGCCCCGCGTGTTTTGCGTTTTAAGGGTATAATCTGTGGTGTTTTAGGTGGACGCTCTAGCGCTGATCAACTGCACTTCGAACCAATCTGGCTGGATCGAGTGGGCGTACCAGAAGATGAACTCGCGCTCCCTGCGCGCGCGCGGCATGACTCAAGGCGTGCTCGATTACCTCATGTGGCACCACTTTGGGAAGGTATGTGGGAAACTGTCGTAAAGATTACTTAGCAATCCATTTTAAATTGGCTGAGCGAAAAGTATTTTTGTGAACATAGTTCTATCGGCTCTGTTTTATTTTTAGACCTCTAAAGATGATTTCGTTAGATAATGTTAAATATGTGTTTTAGTTACCATGCACTGTACAGAAGAGTCTCTAAGTCGCCTGTTGTTTCGTATCGTACCGGTATGTTAGCCTCGGTACGATACGAACTTCGATTTTCGAATTTCGTAGTAGTCCTACAGTAGCGAATCTTCATGAAGACAAAGCAGTGCTGGAGTCTGGGTTCCATAGTTTCGTAATAGAGAACGCTGCTGCTGCTGCTGCCCGCTCTCTCATTTGTTCTCTTAGGGGTTGTTTCATCACCCATTGATTAGTGTTAACTGACGGATAAAACGTGATGCCGTCTCCGTCTATTCGAACAAAACAAACAGAGACGGCATCACATTTATCCGTCAAATAAATTTAATCAATGGATGGTGAAACAGCCCCTTAGTCGTCTTTTACGACACCCATGGGAAAGAGATGGATCCGTTCTATCTCTAAAACCGGGCACACCACGGATTGTAGAAGAGTAGACACGCCGAAATTGACGCTAAATGGCATGTATTTGTTTTATTAATTCTTAATAGCTAAATAATGTATTTAATATAAACAGAATCGAGGCCATGCGGTCCAGGCACGAAGGAACTCGCGAAATAGTCACTTATAGCCAGGTAGATATTTAAGGCTAAATCAGAGGCCGTTTCTGCTAACGTTTCTGACGCTCGCAATCGCAATCAGATGGCAGTTTTTTATGCGAAATCTGTCATTTGATTGCGATCGCGAGCGTCAGTGACGTTAAGCAATACAGCCTCTGTTCTGAAAGGAAACGCTGCCAGCCTCCTGAGAACTATGCCGTCCATTACTAACCCCTGATGCAAAAAGAGGGGTGTTATTAGTTTGATGCCTATGTATGTCTGTCTGTGGCATTCTAGGTCCTAAACAGACCGATATCGATGAGGTTTTTTTCACGTGAAAGCGTGTTTTCTTTTCTAGCGGCGGTTCTTGCCTATATATGTTTCATTAAAATCGGTTTTTGAGATATTTAACTTTTAATCCATAAATTTTGCAAACATTTTTTGGTGGTGGTGGTAGGACCTTGTGCAAGGTCCGCCCGGATAGCTACCACCATCTTACTCGCTAATCCTGCCGTGAAGGAGCAGTGCTTGCACTGTTGTGTTTCGGCGTGGAGAGTAAGACAGCCGGTGAAATTACTGGCACTTGAGGTATCCCATCTTAGGCCTCTAGGTTGGCAACGCATCTGCAATACCCCTGGTGTTGCAGATGTTTATGGGCGGTGGTGATCTCTTACCATCAGGAGACCCACTTGCTCGTTTGCCATCCAGCGGAATAAAAAAAAAAATTTTTTTTTGCCTTATCGTTATTTGTGGTTCATGTAGGTTTATTCATGTTGTTATTTAATACGACGATTTACTATAATTTTCCGTGCATTGGCATTAATCATCTGAACTTTGGCACTTCACTTTTTAGCTGTTAGCGATTTTTTAACAAAACTGCTTTTCAATTGCTATTGCGAATTGTTACTTTTAAGTGAGTTACAAGAAAAGTGTATTGTCATAGAGTATGTATGAATGCAACTGTTTGTATCTCGTACCCGTATGCTGGTTATTCATTATTATCCAACCATATTATTATTGCCATACAATTGCGGAATTATACCTTCCTTTAATCCAGCTGTAAACTGGACAATACGGTATTCGATAACACAGATACAAAATTCAGATCTATGGTCAAGGAGACATTAATATCTAAGGCGTATTATAAAGTTAATCATTATATCATGGACACGCCCATACAAACTAGTGTCAAACTGACAAGGTGTCACAAAATATCATGTCGGTATTTCCATGTCGGTATTGTACGTCCGGGAAATAACCCTCATTTAATTTTCGGCTACCTGTCGCCGGCCCTCCGCTTCTAAATATATACTTACCGGTAATACTTTAACATGCTCGCTGGTGTTATTATTTAAATAGCATGAGATTTTCATTATATAGCATGCGATCTTTCTTGCTAAGCAGTTTGGTTCACAGAATGCTGGGCGAATTCGTATCCTTAATTTTTTTATTGTTGTATTTAACTCGACCCATAGTCAGTGTTGTTGTATTTAGTTCGACCCTGAATACTGCTAATATATGTATAATTATGATAAAATATGTACTAACGGCCCGCTCTGACTGCCGAGACAGGTTGAATTGAAATTGCGGGATTTTACCCATTAAATTCCCATGGGAATTCCCAAAGATTACACATTGGATTTCATCAACGTTTCCTTTAAAAAACCCACGCTAATTTTTTATACCAAATTGTATCTTAATCCGTCTAACCGTTATAGCGTGAAGGAGTAACAAACCTAAAGACAAGTTATTACTTATATAGCTGGATAAAGAATAAGCTAGTTGAGAACGCAGGATAAATACGAACTTTCCGACAAAATACGATGGCAAAACATGAACTACTACATATACACAAATATTTATTAAGTACCTACAATAAGCTTGAGCGCCCCATCGCGCCTTCACTTACACACAACTGTGTTTTACACATAACTGTTTCTTTCCAGTTCCCGGAAGAGCGTAACCATGACCTGACTCAGATGTACCGCATGCATTTCAATCGCAACGTAAACCCGAACAACTTGTCCATGTTCATCGACGCTTACCTTCAGCGCACGGATCTGGGCATCTCGCGGGACACCGACACTATCAAGGCTCCCGTGTTGAACATCACCGGAGCCCTGTCTCCCCATGTCGAGGACACCGTCACGTTCAACGGCCGACTACATCCCAATAACTCTACTTGGATGAAGGTAGGGCTAAATTATGTGCGGGTAAACTTGGGTATGTAGCAAATTTTTTGAAAGTCATAATGTAAAGATTAAGATAATTTTTTTGCCACTGAAACCGTATTTTTTTCATAAATTTTAATTAGTCTTGGATAGGTTGGTTTAGGTTTCTTTTCTAAACGATTAATGTATTCAGAGAAAAGGGAGTTATGACAAACAATAGATTATAACAATCATTACTTTATGACTTTCAAGAACTCAAGTCGATATGGTCCCAGTAAACTTGTCACCTGCAAAGCAGTTGCATGGTGTGTTCCCAATCAGCACTTGGTCAGCGTGGGACGTACATACCTACATAGATATCGGCCGGGAACGAAATGAAACTTGTCCCTCCTTACACCTGTACTAGCCGTTAGTCGCGAGTCCGTCCGCGCAGAATTCGTTTCACGCTATCCCGCGGGAACTATGTAATTTTTCGGGATAAAAACTACCCTATATCCATCTCTGGGGCTCAAAGTATCTGTGTACCAAATTTCATCTAAATCGGTGCAGCGGTTTAGACGTGATGAAGTAACAAACATCCAAACATACAAAAATCTTCACAAACTTTCACATTTATAATATTAGTAGGATTCCGGCACCACAATTTCTTTGCTATTTGTATATATGGATGAATTATGGGTATGTTCAATGATAAACAATGTATCGTACAATAACAAAACAACTTTGACATTTGGGTGACGTTTGTGATTGGTTAAATAACTATGTACTTTTCCTCCATTGCGTCCTTTATTGTTTCTAATGATATTAAAATATAATTATGCCACCTCCCTTCATATAGATCCTGATCCTATATTTCCCTATCCAAATTCAAAATTCCGTAATATTTTTTAGTAAATTCCGCTTCGTTTCCTCACTTTGTAATTGGCACAATCGTCTGTTCTAACCGAACTTGTATATTGCCATAAAAAAAAAACTATGTACTTAAATAGCTTATCACAAGCAATACTGTAACGTCAAAAGGATCTCTCGACACTAACGTCATCTAGCGCTATTTCGCCTCAAGAGACCGTCATTGAATAACAGTGTGATGTTAATATGGGTTCCAATATACCGGTAATTTATTAAAAAAAAAAAAGTTTTTCAGTAAAAATACAGGTCAAGATTAGTTAGGTAGGTACCTTATTTTTATGTTTCTAAAAACGCAATATAACTTGTCTGCCGAATATTCCAGATCTCCGACTGCGGCATGGTGCTAGAAGAGCAGCCAGGCAAGATTTCCGAGGCTTTCCGTCTCTTTCTGCAGGGCGAGGGCTACGGTAAGTAAGGGGCGCTTTAAACAAAGGGCTTTTCCATAGATAAGTACAATATGACTGATTGCCTGGATATATTAACTTTTACAATGCATGTATACAATTTAACGAATAGTGTTATAAATTTGCGAAAAATCGTAAAACTAACAAATAATCTTAATGTAAAAATACGAAATGCAGTGAAAACAACTGTAGTATAAAATGAAATTTGAACAGTGAAACATACCTGTATATTTATGTAGTAACAGTCATATTTAAAGCTATCTTAAAGTTCTGAAAAACATGCCAAATAACGTAGTGTGAATTTTTAAAACGCATTTATTACATTTTTGATCTTATGTACAATCCTTTTTCAAAAAATGTGAATTATGAAACCGTGACGAGATGTCGCCAATCTTTCACAGAGTATACGATAAGCCTAAATCAATTTGTGTCGTGTCTCTGTGCCTAAATTTTGTGTCAAATTCGACAAATAAAAAAAACTAACAAACGTCAATGTCAAATAATACGTAAACAAGACGTAAACCTTAGTAAATTATATTTAAAAACCGATTCCATTTTTGACACGATACTTCCATTGTACCTACTATTTTTGTAAAATGTATGCACACGACTCGAAATTTCCGGCGAATTCTTATTCCGCCATAAGTATAAATATATACAATTTATTTAAATATGTGTAGTTAATATGTAGTAAACTATTCTAGTCATTTACAATTGTTACGAATGGCATATACTCTAGTCATAAAAATATGACTGCTTTTAGTGCTTTTTGTGTGTAACTCATGACGATTGACCATATTGACAGTTTACATTGTCATTTATCATTTTCAATAGTGCGAATGCACATGGCCCGCTTTGCAACGAACTGATATTAATTCCACACCACCTTTCGCTCAATAGATGCAATTAGTTAAATGTATCCATAAATTTAAACGCAATGAAAACATATTTATGAGAATAAATACTCACTGATAATACGGCATAGATGTAAAATGTGTGTACCTACCTATTTAGCATAGCATGCTTTTTATGACTTTTGAATGTAAGTTTATTGCATCTATTTTGCTGCGGAATTCCTGTAATTCGAATTTCGATTATTATTTAGCACTTTTGTATACTTGAAATGTATACTTTTTAATTAGTTTAGATATTAATTATGAACTACAATGGCTTTCGACCACTATTAAATTATTAAAATATTTTATAGTGTTTTCACTGTTTAGTTTTACCCGTTTTTTTTATTTTGGCTCAAAGTTAAAATGATTAAACATTCTAGTTGTATTTAAAAAATGGCGTAAATGAGAAAGAACTGATTTTTGTTTTCTTTTATTATGTTTGAACCCGGATTTTGCATTTCGCGGCAACCCCAACCGGTATGTATTGTCGGAAAGCTTCAAATGCTTCGCTTTTCCTCTAGATTCCGTAGATTTTACATTATAGCTAAAATTATAGCACGATTATAAATAGTCATCTTATCTAATTACGAATGCGCAAAATAGTCGATTGTGTTTGTATTTAGTAATAATATTACGAACTGCCGTGCTCGCAGACTTTAATTATGTTATACTTAATAACTTAATTTTATAAACTAATCTTGAAATACAAACTATTATTTTTAAACACTGTACAAACCTATCTAACCTATTCCACATCGAGCTGCTTCCTGTGGAAAGTAGTACATAGTTAATTTGAGATTAGTACTATTATTTTTGTCTGTGAGGACGGCACTTTAGTTTTTTCTTTTCATCCAATTTTGAATACTGAATGAATATAAAAATTTCGTTTTGAAAAAAAAATGTTTCATGCACGGACTTGTGCATGTTTGTTGCGTATTTAAGTTTAGTATTTTATTTATAGTAATCCAATTTAATTTATTTTCATATTTATATCTATGAGTAAGCTGAAAAGAAAAATTCAGTCTTAGTTTTTTTTTTCATACTTATTTGTCCTACTTAAACAAATGAATACCCTGAGCTATTGACGAAGCTATCTAAATTTCATGACTGTTTTTATATATTTTCGCTCTGCATCGTTATGATTAAAATGAAAGCTGTCATAAGGGTATGCTTCCATTGGGACGCACATAAGCAAAAATCATCACAGTCTTTATTTTTTTTAACCCCCGGGGTCATTCAAGTACCAGGTAGCGCACAGAATTTTAGTCGTTTTTGACTCTCTCTTCCCACTTGTCAGCAAAATTCAACGAAAGTTCTAACTGTTCCGGTTTCTTCGTTACTATTGATGTCCGAGATACCATTTAGGTTCAAAAAATAAGGAATTTTCAGACCATAAAGTACCTACTAGCTTTTGCCCACAACTTAAGTATGCGAAAAATTCGTTAATCGCTATGCTGCGGGAACTATGCAATTTTCCGTATCTCACAATATCTCCAGGGCCCTGTTTCTCAAAGCATATTAGTCAAATAATATAACTGTTTTGTGTCGTAAATTGTATGAAAAAATGAGACAAAACACTAATATTATTTATTAAACTAACATGCTTCGAGAAACTGGGTCCAGACCAATTCCCCCTTGTCATTGAGGTCATCCCCCATTTGGTGCTTACGTACCTAGTTCTTGCATGATCCATACTATCCTTCTAATGAAAAGATTATGTCTTCAGTCAGCTCTGCTCCGTCTCAATGAAAGCACAACTTTACAATATAAAACTTACAGCTGTCATTGTAACCACGATACAGAATAAAGAATAAAATATGTGTATTTTTACAAAATTAACCACCGTTTTCTTATTGGTTTATTGGTAAATATGATTACTTCAATCAATGTATCTTATATTTAAGTACGGTGGTAAGTTTTGTAAATGGTTGTAAACAAATAATCTATAACTATTATACATTAAATGGTTACCTAATTATTAAGTACTTACTCATCCTACGTGTCCTGGCTAAAGATTGCTATTCTGTACAAATTTTCCAATAAATCCTTTTCAATACCTATATTTCAAAGGTTGATACTTGGTTGATCTCGATTTACATCCTTGTAAAAATAAAAAAACAAAATCGCTTTCCATAGCCTCGACACTGGCAGCACTCATTATTTATTTTTATTTATTTTCCTTTTTTTTCACCACGGTAGCTGTGATGGCACTGCAAAAAGTAAGCACGGCCTGCAGTAGAGAATATCAGCCAGGATCTTTGACCGTCTAGAGCTTGTAGAAAAAGTAAGTCACCCTTATCTTTCTCGTTTGCTTCGCTTGAAACCAACCGATTTGTTTGAATACAGAAGAATTAAGCACTTTCCCAACAGGGAAGCAACGTTAATAGTTATTAAACCTATATTTTTTCTATACGTTAGAGGTTGGAACAATTAATGACTGACGAAAAAGGGATACAGTTTTGTGTTGCATACAGCTACGTATCTTTCACCAACTACATCCAAACTTTAGTTACGCCAATCAATACTTAGCTAAATGATTCAATTAAATATATGAGGTCTAAAGTTGAGAGTGACACGGGAAAAAGAGACCCACTATTTTTTTTTATAACGGAACACGTACTTACCATATCTATTAGCGTTTAGATTAGGCGAGATAAGAAGTTCGAATTTTGCACTTCGTAGTAAAAAGGGCCAGGTTTGTACTAGTTAAGTACCTCACTCATCCACGCATGCGACACGCAGTAAGGCATTATGTACAATTTTGTTAAAATAATTCAAACATAAATCATATGAAATAAAAATGATTGAGCTACATGCCCAGTTAAAGAAGTTTTTAGGGTTCCATACCTTAAAAGGGAAAAAACAAATCCCTTACAGGACCACGTTTTGTCTGCCTGTCAAGGACTTTTTTTCTTAGGAACACGTGGAGGTTCGAGCTGAAATGAATAGAAAATACTCAGGATCACTACTCTTTTTAACTGTGAAAAAAATAAAATTCTAAGTCAACGCATTTAAACGATATAAGTAGTCATTAAAAAAGGTGCTTCCATAAAAATTGCCGTGACTGAAAACCTAAAAGGTCCTTTAAGTCGTCCTAGAAACTTAAATTTGGTATGAAGGTAGTTCTTATAGCACAACCAATAAGAAAGATAAGAAAATAATATTTTTATGTCTGTCTGTCTATGTCAGTCGCTATCTAAAATAAGCCCACAGTGCGTACAATTTGCTTAACAGCTGGAAATTTATAGATAGGTACGCACAAATTTGTACGGAACCCTCGGTGCGCGAGTTGACTCGCACTTGGCCGGTTTGTTTTAATAAGTACCTAATATTTAATGAACTAAAAGAATTTCTTTGCTCACCCGCTACCTAATGATAGCTAAGTTTATTCAAAATATGCGTGTTCATGCACTTCCTCCACCTCCACACTGTAAGAACACACACAAATCACACAAACCCATCTATCACCACCGGTTGTGTTGCTCTGAAGATGAGCTCTGGTTAGTTCGAAACGTGTCAGTGTATTGTGGTGGTGATGATAGATGGGTTTGTGTGATTTGTGTGTGTTCTTACGGTGTGGAGGTGGAGGAAGTGGAGGAAGTGCATGAACACGCATATTTTGCATAAACTTAGCTATCATAAGGTCGCGGGTGAGCAAAGAAATTATTTTAGTTCATTGATATGGACCTCCGCAAAGTAACGCCTTTACCAGTCGAGTGGGTGGTGAATTACCGCAGTATCTTAAAGCTAATTATCATAAAAAATCTTAAGCAACAAAACGG
Source organism: Choristoneura fumiferana (assembly GCF_025370935.1). Lineage (NCBI taxonomy): Eukaryota > Metazoa > Arthropoda > Insecta > Lepidoptera > Tortricidae > Choristoneura > Choristoneura fumiferana. Next base: position 39,431,098 of record NC_133472.1, read on the forward strand.
TATTGTTTTCTCGCGAAGCGTATAGTGTGTCCGTGCTTTGTCCTGTGTTGATTAATTTGTTTTGTATTCAAACGCCCTAATATTTGCTTCCGTTAATTCTTTCACCATTCGTGAGTGTATTAATTGGGAATATTCTACAAAACCCGGCGGTAAAGATTGCACATCGGTCTTCGGAAAAAGACAATTGGCTGTTCACGACGATTTCCGAACACTAGCGACCGTCCATCAATCATCATATTTATTAAGTGACGTGTACGTTTTATATCAAATAAATACTGCACCTTTATGGACTTAATTAATTTACCTCAAATTAATGTAAACAAACATGCAAACTTCGGATGTCTATAGAGAGCTGTTGCAAGTACTAGAAAAAGGATAGTTCCCTCTTTTTCCTAAAGATGCCATCGTACAATTTAAAGTTTTGGGGGGTTTCAACAACTCTTTATTTTATATTTTCATCTAAATGCGTTCGTGCTCTATTGCACCTGTACAACGACTGACAAACGAAACATAAGTAGTGTGTGACAATACTACGAAACCAAAATCGGCCGAGTCTCTTTCCAAAGACCAATGTGCAATCTTTATGGCCGGGTACTTGTAATAATTGGGTAGATCCTAGGCAAAGAAATAGTAGATTGTACAACAAGAGCATAAAACGAGCCATTTTACCCGAGACGTTCATGTAGCCGAGCCGGTACGGCGAGGGTGGATAGACACGTCGAGGGGAAAATGGGTTGAATGCTCCAGTTTTACACTCTGCTTTCCACTTCGATTGCGAGGAGATGAAATAACAACAGTGGAAACATTGTTCACTTACTACTGTACCTTTTATTTTTCATGCATTGCTAAATAATTATAAATATTCAGTTTTCTTGATTAATTTGATTGATTTTTTTAGTTTTACAGAGATGATAATTATGATTGGTTTTCCATCAAAGGACAAAACAGAATAAATTTCTTGCGTTCCGTTCAGACTAGTACACATAGACGAAGCCTCAAAATGTATTGACTATCTAGTTACAAGTTTTCTATTCATTTTCATGATGTTTCGATAGGTTTCGATTTATAATTTCTAAATCCAAAGAGGTTATGAGGCATAACTTCAAAATGGTTATTAAAATGGACTAATACATGCCTCTGTCAACTTCGAAACAGAGGTGTTTCGTGGTGTTGCTGTCTCGAGTTATTAAAATACTCGTAAAAAATTAAGAACTTTCCAGTTGTAATTGTTTTCCCATGCGACTAGATATTATCATAGCTAATATGTATGAATATTGTTTGAAAACTGGCATCTTTGATGCCGGATGCTGAATCATTATCATCCCATTCCAGCATCAATATCCCCAAATCATTATCATCCCAGCATTTATATCCCCCAGCTGGCCACAGACATCCTCTCAGACCGAGAGATTGGGAATTTCACACACACCATTAAATTTCTTCGCAACATTGTGCTAAATTTCTCACGATCTTTTCCATCGCCGTAAAGCTCGTGGTAAATTTTAAATATAATTTCGCACATGAATTTCGATAAACTCAGAGGTGTGAAATTGCGGAGGTCCATATCAATGAAGTAAATCAATTACATTGCTCACCCGCGACCTTCGCGACCTTTGCCCGCAACTTTTAGCGAAGGTCGCGGTTGAGCGGTTTGTTTTAAGTTTCTTAAACTTAACTTCTCACGACATTCCAGTGGCGCCTCTTTCTCCGACCAAAATCGTGGCTTTCCGCCGCCTTTCTGACGTCGAGCGCCGTCGCCCATGTCGCCACTCTCCAGTCATCCGCATCACCGAGAACCCAATATCGGAGGCCATCGCCTGCTAAACACCCAACAGGGAGCCTAGACAAGTGAATTTCTACCAACGGCAACGTTTAAAATAGTCTTAAGATCTGTATTAGGGCCTCCGCTAACTCGGTGTACTTGTTTTATGCTATCTAATAAGGGTCTCTCTACATCTATCGACGCGGAATCGTCAATAGCCGATAGAACAGAGCATTATGTCTTACACAATTAGAGAGAAAAAGACGTCGACGCGTCGGCAGGTGTCCGATCCGAGCCGAACCATGCCTTTTTAGCTCTTATTGCGTGGACGTAAAGGTTTTTTCTATCGGTTTTTGCCGATTGCACGTCTATAGATGTGAGGAGACCCTAATAGAGTAGCTGCGTGAAGCGGACGAGCGAGCTGCCCTATAAGATGACATGAAACACGCTCCGTGCACCCTCGCGAGTTAGCGGAGGCCCTTCGAGAGGATATACACCCATCTTCTAATGGATGAAAAGTAATTTACGTATATCAAATTCAGTCTGTTAAAAATATGTTACGAGCTGGTTTCGCTGTATATTATTTTATATTTACAAAAAAAAGTGGTTTGAATTTGACAAGACATTTTTTAGGTAACTGGCAATACTTTTTATTCATACCTACTAAATTTACTATAAAATGTTTTTCATCCGTTAAACAGATGAGTGAAGGTCGTTCTTAAATGGATACTCTACTAAAAGCATTGATGTTTTGAGAATTGATATACACCAACGAAATGTTAGAGCGTTTTCAGATTATCCGATCCGATATCGGATCGGATAATCTGAAAACACTCTTAAGAATCGCGCGGAATTTTGCTAACAAAGTAGCGTTTGTAGAAATAGGAATGCTTCGAAGGGTTTGGCACTTGTCTAGGCCCGCAGGCTCGCGGCAAGAGGAGCGCATACACTCAATATTAATTTTAGATTTAATTTTAAGATAACACAAGATTAATGCGGTCGCGTTGCTGGTCCAACGTGCTTGTAACATATAAAGTAAATTCATTCTTTTGAGAAAAATTTACACCTGAAAGTTCAATTTGTCTTCGATTCCCCCTTTCATGGAAGAAAATAGATCCGATTTGAACACTGGAGCGGTTAATAAAAAGTGGTACCAGAGTAAGCAACGCCTTTGTTAGTTTGGTATTTACTTAATCCCCTCACATGCGGGAACTAAAAATATACTAAGTACATTAAAGTCTCACCTCGTCACTGCTTTGAAAAAATCTCCTATCTAAAATCAATACGTCAACAAAAATGAACCTTGACGTAATGTTCATAAAGTTCACTCGGAAAAATTATCTACTTTGAGGTAGGAGTTTTTTTTAAACTGACGATCTGTCATAAGCACAAATTCAGCTGATTTAAATAAAAATAAAAACATAGCTGTAAATTTAGCGCGGATCCGCGTCTTAAGCGTACCAGGGGTTAAGTCTATCTTTTCGACGGCCATATTGCGAATTTATTGCAATATTGACATTTAATGGTAATCTGCAACTTTGCGCATCTGTATCTGCCTATGGAAAACTTTTTAATATGGACGATGATTTTATTTTGAGTGTATGTGCTCATGGTATGCTTGAGCCAACCTTGTTTTAGCTTGCTTTTTTTCACTTGTGAACAAAACTTCAACGCCGATATTCGACGGCGTTTTTATAGGCGATTATGAACAGTGTACATTGTAAGTTTGTATTTAGTTTTATTTTAAACACCGTGAATTTTAACAGTACCTGTGGCCGCTGGTTCGTATACAGTGAAGCTGTAAGGACGTAATCACAATTTGTTAACCTTAAGGGCTTACAACGGAACCAAAGAGTAAATGTAGGTAAGTGTACATATCTGTGTGGGCACGGAAATGTATTTTATATTCCGGTATTAGGGATAAGACACGCGAGCCACCGGGGTCTGGCCTATAGAGCATACTGTTCAACTTATATCAATGTATGATGTTCTAACGTATAGAGGAATAGAAACACTAATTGATTTGCTGTACCTAATTAGTCATTGAATATTTTGTTGTTAGGTTGTGTCCATGCACGTTGCGTTAGTGTGGGTAACGCACACACTTTAATATCTAGTTATTGCTTTCAGTCTTAATAAAAATCCTCTATACGTTAGTGCAGTTATAATTTTAAGGTAAACTTTACATGTACGTTTACTATCGAGCATTTAATAAAGTACCTATTGTAGTGTTCAGCCGACACCTTTAAAATCATTTCGCGTCGCGCCGGTCTTTGATAGAGGGTAGTGGATTGCAAGTACAAGCTGTCTCGTTCGTACGTACAGTATGTATAGAAACGGTATAATATTTATATACGTATACAGTATGTATCAGAGCGAAAGGCAAAGAAAGAGACCCATTAATGTTTAGACCACAAATATGAGTATGGTGTCTGTCTGGCTTATGGAATTTAGCATCTTTTTGTGGTAGTGAAAAAAATAAAAAAACTGTCAAGAGCGTGTCGGACACGCCTGAAATAGGGTTCCGTAACCATTACGAAAAAAATAGTAATATTTTTCAAAGGATTTCGTATTTTATACGGAATCTTCCATGTTTAGGTATATTTTACACCTTAGGCTGCTATTTACTCTTAAACTACTAATAATTCTCATGCAAACTTAGCCGGTATAGTTTTCCTTGAAATTTTGATATACTTACTACCATCCTGAATTTTTTCAAATTTTTCTACTCACCGGTTTAGATTTTAGAGGGGGGAGGGTGGGACGCTCGATTTTAATGAAAATTTGCACTTTACAGTTGAATATTTCGCAAACATATCACTGAATCGAAAAATCGTCTTAACATACCCCTAATGGTTTCAAAAGATCTATCCAACGATACCCCACACTATAGGGTTGGATGAGAAAAAAAAATCACCTCTACTTTACGTCTACGGAAGGTACCCTAAAAAACCTTTTTTTTATTGTACCATTTTGTCGGCATAGTTTACATATATATCCGTGCAAAATTACAGCTTTCTAGCTTTGATAGTCCCTGAGCAAAGCCGCGGACGGACAGACAGACAGACATGGCGAAAAGCCATTTTGGCTCCGGAACCCTAAAAATAAACGTAGTGCGGTCATAGTTGAAATTGCAGTAATCTGAGATGTATTGGTTTTGATTAGTTTGTTTACTTACGTTAATAAACAGCGTCATACTGCTTCTACAGGATGTTACAAGAATCTTTAACCGACTGCAAATAAGAGGACCTAGTCAAGCAACAAAGTTAATAAAAAGTTTTTTATTACAACATACTCCACTTTACCATCAACCAGTACCAGCTTTGCCTTTTGTTCTGTTACATACTGTATATTGACCTACATTGAAGTATTAAAAGATTAAGTACTTTTGCATGAAAACGAATAGTAATCAATAACTGTCTTCCCTGTCTATTATAAAGTTTAGGATTTATCTGTACTTTGACTAACTTGCATGTTATATAGAGCAGGAAAGAAAATCATCGTTCTGCTCATGACGAGGAAACAGAATAGGCGTGAGTACCAGGGTGAAATCTTTTCTGAATCAATCACTCTCGCGCGTGTCTAAAACGTGTCGATGGCACGATTAAAAAACTGTTACTTTTTGTGTCCTACTGTACGTACGTCTATGAATGCAGCTGACTTGCCTCGCACTACGGATAAAGTGAGGAAAAAACGTCGGGGGCTCGCCAGAGCCTAGCTGGGTGCTAAGTTTAAGACCAAGATAAGATTTTTTGAGAGCGATTATTTAATGAAAATGGCGTTTTGGAAGATTTTTATTTGCGTTTTTTGTAACATAAATATATATGTACCTAAATCAAGTTATATTTTGTACTGCGTTTATTTTGAAAGCTTGTAATATCGAAGTGTTGTGATCAATTGTGTCTGATATTGTTTGAATTTTTTAATTAAGTTAATCAGTATTAAATTGAGATAAGATAGTTTTAATTGTTTATATTATTGTTCGAATCACTCACTGCTTTAACTATAAAATGTTTAATATAGAGCAAATCGCTTGTACCATTGAAATTTATATCATTATGTTAAGAATGTGATGTGTCTAGTAGCATCTCAACCGCTGGGCCGCCGGGAAACCGCTATTCGTGTTTAGCAGGCGTCAGTCCAGCAGTAGAGGAGTTGGAAGCCATCTGCAATCCGTACCTAAGTGTATGTTGTCCAATGTAGAATCTCAGCCAGCTTTAGTGAGGAGGGTTGAATGGATATACTCGAATACCTAATGGAAAACATATTTTTTCGCAGGATCTACATTAAATAATTTAAAAGTACGTTTAAAATGAAACAATTTATACCTACAGAATGGCTTTAAAATATGTTTTATGTTAGCTAGACGTGGAAATCAAACGAATGGAGATTATCGAAGCAGGGGAAGGATTTATCTTCGTAGCTAGGATAGTGTATTGATCTGTAGTTAGATCTCAATAGTAGGCGACCCTGTTTGATCTGTGCGTACGTTGTCGACACGTCGCAAGCGCACGCCGAAGGTCCTATGTGCTTTGTAGAGGTACAATGAATAAACTTATGATTTATAGTTTTTAATAATCAAATAAATTTGGAAAAAAATCAGATCAGTGAAATCATAGGTCCACAAAGTGGTATATATTGGCTCCAAAAAAGTTATTCGCCGTTTTGACGCCCGCTGCTGACAATAACGTAAAAGTATTCTCTAATTGAAGCCACTCATGCGATCTTCAAACCGAGACAATAATTGAAGTATTCAGAAGTGAATCAACGACAAATGTTTATTTAGTGGGCACGTTAATTTTGATAAATCCCTACCGAATAATTACAACGGCGAATGGCTAGTTCGGAGGGCACAGTTAAATATAATTATTTAACACTTATTTAACACTGCTTGTTAAGTCAACAACTGTGTTTAAAATTGAGTGAATTTATTATGGTTCTAATAAAAAGTGATTTTACAAGGACGTAATGTTTTTTATTTCGATTAATTTTCAAACCCTGTCTTGCTGAGCAGTATTAGAACCTCGTATAATCATCATTATTTCTTCCCACTGCAGTACATAGAAGGAAGAGGTACCTATAGTTAGTGCCATGAGAGTTGAAGCGAATGATTGATTACACACACAGCTACAAAAACAACTAATCGGACAAAAGGAGAATGAATTGAGGATGAATTTGAATGAATGAGTAAATGTCACAACCCTGCTGTCATTACACGACATGTTGTATCTCTTGTGTGTAATCATTCACTTCAACTCTCGTGGCACTACCTATACTTATATTTGTTTTCAAGTTTCTACTGCAGTACAGTACCAGGCAGAACTTACCGACTGACAAGAAGCTAATAGTTGAACAAACAATAAAACAAACGATAATTTCAAAACTTTTTATTTGTTAGAAAAAAATATACACTTACAATTATCTCAAAATATTTCCTTCTCAAGTTCAATGGCTCCCGAAACAATAAATCATAGTGGCCACCATTACATAGATCTGAATTTGAAACGCTTAGCTGTAGGAAGATGGAAATAACAAAACAAATAAATATGACTGGGGAGGGGACCAGTTTCGTCGCGAATCAACATGGAAAATAAAAAAAGACGTATTTTAGCACTTGTTATGTGCACATATACATACATGGCAGACAGTAATTCTACTTACAGCCGCCATCAGATATTTCGGAGCAGCCAAGGTGATCACAAATATCGAAACAAATACTTTTTCATCACACTTGCTCGTAAACAGTGTCGTAACATGCAGGCTACCTTGGTTGCAACCCCCCAAATAAAACCCTCGACCTTAATGTGCTTCTCATGAAGCCCGTGGTCGGTAAATGAGTCATTGCCCATACTAATTTTCATGTCATGAAGCCCAAGGTCGGTAAATGAGTGTGATACTGCATGGCGTGCCGGAGCGCGGCGCGCGCTGGTCGCGCGCATGGTCAGGCTGGGGTAGGGCGGCGCGGAGGCTGGCGCTGCCAAGAGCGTAGTCAGCGGTATCGGCAATTTTTGAAAAAATATTAGTTTTTCTTTTAAAAATATACAATTTTACTCGCAAATGTGATGAAAAACATTGTATATCGCACGGGCGGTACTAGAATTACGAACATCGACTCATTAAAACCCTCAGTCTTCGACTTCGGGCTTCTAATAGACTCTCGTTCGTAATTCCTTGTTTACCGCCCTTAAGACACAATGTACTATAATAATAGAGTGCATGTGCTGATTGACCACCTTGGCCGCTCCGAAATATCAGAGCGACTGTACAACAGAATCTGTATTAGAATACGACATACCTCTGTTATGAAACTCATATGTATTTAGTCGATGCCTGTCCTTGTACCATCAGCCAAATAAGTGGTCTACCAATTTTTAAACAAGTTCCTATCAAATGAATATGTCGCTAAAGTAGAACTTTCAAGTTGACAGACACGTCTATTGGCATTATTGTTTTATGACATGCAAAGGATTATCAACTTTAGGGTGGTAGACCACATATTTGGCTGATGGGTGAACTAAATTATTCGTTACTAGTTACTTTTAACAGGTGCGTTCGAATCGCTATTAACTTAGCTACCCATAATTAAACTCGTGAAAAGAACTGCAAGAGTTACTACACTTCTATCTATAGCTCACTCTTATATGACCAAGTTATAATTAAACTCAATAGGCTATTTGGCACCACGATCAATTTATAGGTAATTGGCTAGAAGCCCGACCTGCAGTAGAACCTTTTCACAATAATCATCCCAGAGGCTTCTTTGATGAAAACAATGATGGCTTACTGAAACAAGATACTGCAGGTCGCAATTACGCCGGTTTATTACATACATACTTTATATGTACTATAATCAAATTGGTCCCGGGCATTACAGCCACGAGCGCACTGTTTGTTGCCTTAATAAATTCTGGAGCATCAACTCATCTCCTTCGTTTTAAAAATAAAACTTGAATTTCGCATCCTCCTTCGCATTAAAAAAAACTTTATAAGCTGATTTTGTGTTAAAACTGAACAACGGCGTCTCTACGGTATATAATTAGGTATATCAAAGCTACTAAAAATCTAATTATTCGGTTTGAAAACTCAATTCAATTATTGAAAGTATAACTCCATCGATACTATCGATTATTGCGCCTACGTCGTGGTTAGAAAAGACTATTAGCGAACGTTTAAGGGAAAACCAGTACGTTATGAGGGCTATCGTTTTTTGTCTTTCTAGATGGCGCCACTGTTGCGTGAGGTTTTTAAGTGAGGCTTTCAAAGTCTGTTATTACAACCGTGAAAACAAAGTTTATATTAAAATCATATTCAATACACCTTAAAACGGTACCATAAAATATCGCGCAACCACAGTGTTGCGTAGTCCCGTTTTGTTCGGAAAAAAAGGGAGGACAAAAGTTTCCGAAAGACAAAACTGTCTCAAAACACAGACATTCATTGCCCCGTAACGCATAATTGCCATAATTAATTTTAGGCAATGCAAAATATTCACAAAATTATTCTAATTATAAATAAACCCGCGTAGCTCACCCAAAAACTATGAGATTTGGCATTTCGGAGACCTCACGCTACACTAGCGCCTCTAGCGGCGAATTCATACGCGATAGCCCTCATTAGCTTAGTATTGTGGTGTACAATAAAGTCATTCCAATGGTGTCAAATACTCTATTCATATGATACGTGACATGCTGCTTCAGAAACGATTTATTAATTGAATTATCGGGAAGCTAAATCTATACGAATTTGCCACAACAGACTTTATAGTGGTATCGACACGCAGAAGCATTTACATAGTTATATTTGCTTCTTTTTCGTTTGTATGCGTTCTGCGGCCACCGGACGGCTTCATCTGTTAAAGCTAAGAACTGTACAGTCGCCATCATCAGATGATGGCGAAGGATGGATGATCAGATTTCGGAGCGGCCATGGTGGTCAAAAATATCGGCACATGCACTCAGATCAAATAAAAAGTAAAGATGGAGCGCGGTGAAACGCCCGGTGAGGCCGGTTTTATAAACATGTGTGCGTAGGCCGGTGTTGCCATAATAATTCTTAGTACCCTGATACTACAAAAATATCGTTACCGTTGAATAAAGTTTTTATAGCGTTTAAATTACTCTCACACTTTGATACCGTTACTACAATAAAAAACGTCGATAAACTTTTACAAGAACCAAATAACTACGTTGCGTGTCACTTTCTCACGTTTTAAGCCGTGTTAATAAAGAATAGAATTAATAAAAAAAGATTATATTACATAGGCGGCTTTTACCCAATACCTAATAGGGTAACTACAATATTATAATGGCAACACTAGTGTTGACGTTTTATTTTAAGTAATAAGGTTTTGGTGTAGTTTAGTTGCAAGTGTGTGCGTGCCACTCTGTTAGCACACGGATTGGTGTAGTTTGACCGGCCTCACTTCGTTGTTCGCAGCGCCCTATCTTTAGTTTTTATTTGATCTGAGCATATGCATTCTATTATTAAGTAATTAGAGTTCATGTATCAATATTTTTGACCACCTTTGCCGCTCCGAAATATCTGATGGCGATTGTACCTATATTGATATCAAAACTAACGGCGAATCGAACGCAGCGCATATAAGATAACATCGCAAGTAGTTGACGCTCTTTACGCTGAAGATTGAGTGATTCAACCATTCCGATCAACAAATGTTTTGTTCTGACTATTGGTTGAGGAAGTTTAGTGGGATACTGAACTATACAGGGTGTAACATTTAGATCGGTCAGTATGGGAAAGCCTGAAACTATAAGTCATCCATTTTAGTAAAAAGAAAAACTGCATTCATACATTTAAAAAAACTTTTACTCAGCTCGGGAATCGAACCAGAACGTTTCAAAAAACAAAAGTAAAAAGAAATACAACACATTTTATCAATTCTAGATATCGTGTTTCAGAGTAAAATGTATTTCTAATGGCCTACACTATCGTTATCCAAACAGAACCGGGTCCGATTCCCGAACTAAGTTCAAGTTTTTTTTTAAATGTATGGTGCAGTTTTTCTTGTTACTAAAATTGATGACATGGTTCCTAAGAACAGATCTCCGTATGTCTTATAGTTTCAAACTTTCCCATACTGACCGATTAAAATGTTACACTCTGTATTTACTCGACTACGGCAAAGCCAAAGGAAGAGTAATGATTTTAGCAGTCTATGTATGTTTGTATTTACGTATTTTACGTCTGCTTTTACTAAGGCCTTTAAACTTAGCAACGCAATAAACTGTATCTAATTAAGCATAACAAGATAGCTAAAATGCATTGAGCTCAAAATGCGCCAACTGCCAACCGTATAATTTAATTAAAAAAAAACTGACAATGTAAACAAAAAATAAACATGGCAAAATAAACAAAAGAAAACTTACAGTAGGTTGTGCACGCTCGCAGCGGTGCCAGTCGTATCAGTATAAATAATTTATTGCTATTCGTTTATTAACATTATGATAATATTGATCTCTCTAATCGATACACCGCACCGCCGCAGAGCTAGCGAAAATGGTGGAATCCCGTCACTCTTATTTAAAGACAAATCGCGAATACGACCTCATCCTACAATTCATTTGAACCGAAGAAAAACCAGAAAGGTCTTCTGTTCCCAATTAGATCGACATACCGACCTACGGGCCAACTTATCCATACATTCAATCAAATTCGCAAAGCAAGCAATATTTTCGCTTTAGCGATTATTCTCACGAGATCCCACCAAGACACGTTCAAATTCAGATCTATGTGACGTCACATTAACGTTAGAAACGCGTATCGCGCATTATACCTAAAGAGGACCAGATCTAACCTAACGCAACGCGCGATTATCAAGGCTGCTTCATCACCAGAGATGCGCAGGTGTAGCTATGAAGGGTGACACTCTTTCCCGGCACGGATAATACCGACATGGAAATACCGACCCTGTTTTTCGTGTACACGCCCATAGACGCTCCTGTCAGTTTCTATGGGCATGTACACAAAAAACAGGGTCGGTATTTCCATGTCGGTGTTATCCGGGCCGGGAAAGAGTGTCACCCGCTATGAACGTATGTCCACCAATCAAATCATTTGATTTCATAGCCCAAGGCCGCTTGTAGACGTCCGTTGTTTTCACGACGAAATGAAGTCGCTGGACAAGTGTCCGGATTGTACACTAGACAACATTCATTGTAAGCCATACAACACCGCAAGTCCGGCAAAAAAAACGATCCGTAGTCCGGTGAAAACAACGGAAGTCTACAAGCGGCCTAATTCAGCTTAACAAAAGCTACCTCGCACAGCTCTGGTGGATAATCAGCCTAGAAGAATCCTGACACTATCAGCGATATACCCGCGCCACACTGCTCAAGTGCTCACCGCGCTGCTGCGGTGTAGCAGCTACATACGCTCTCTCGCAAACTTTCTCTCTCTTACCAGTCATGATGAGAGAAATTTATGATTGGTTTTTTTGGAGTCTTTTTGTATTTTTTTTTATTTCAACTCCTGTTACTTTTACGGGTATCCCGTGAAAACTATATCGAAAATACAAACTGACTGAATTGGATTGCTTAGTATCGACATCTTGTCTGGGTGAGCGGTTAGTTCCGAATTAATGTGACGTCTCTCGATGAGAGCGAAACATAGATGTCGCTAGTGCTGCTACTTAAGTAGCGTAGCAGAAAAAAGCAACCTGAGATATGTGTGCAAAGTAGAAATTTGTAGCTAGACTCCTGTCCACCGGTGGTGTAGGGGTTTATAGCACGCAGCACGGATTGCGGAGGACCTGGGTTTGATTCCCAGCGCTGGTCTCTTTTTCTGGTTTTTCTGTGCATCCATGTCTCAGTTTGTATTTTCGAGATAAATTTAGCATCTGTGATGACGAGCAACGTGGCCAACGCCCTCTTTCCCTCAGCAGTTCCCATACCACTCGTGTGGCGCAGGCATTACTATCAGTACCTTACGCCATTCATTACAACTGATAGTGTAAGGCGATTCATAATCATACCAACTGCCTCAACTGATCCTATATCCGTGTACACATTGAACATGAGATCCGATGCCTGGGTTATATCGTGCATTTTATAATACCAATGCATGGCGTTGAAAAGAATTATACCACAAAAAAAACAGTCCATAGGAGCGTTTTTTCAAAACTCGAACCGTCTAGCTGTATGCCATCTTAGCCGTCAAAAAATTTAAAAATTAAAATCTTAATAATAGCAAGGACCTAGTGTCTTTGGCTCTTAAATCTACTCAATAAAAAAAAACTTAATCGTCAATTTCATATAAATAAGACAAGTTTTTAATCTGTACAATAAGACACTGGCCGGTAGGATTGACAAAGTAAAAACCACGGCCGGACGATGAGAAAAACTCACGAGCATTAAGAAATCCACCATGTTCTGAATATGGCTTCCAAAATTGCACGGTATAGAACCCGAGTCAAACAAACCCACGTCTGTGTACACGGTTCCGTCATTGTTCTTGTTGTTAGTTTGGAATGTTTGTTGCGTTTTGTTCAGGCGGCTGAATGTTAACGCGCTCGCTGCCGGCAACGCGTAAATGCGTCTCGGCCGTAGTCCGACAAATATTGCAACGCATGCCTTTGCGTGAATGAGGATATTTTAATGTAATATATTAATATCGCTAGATGGCGTAAGCAGCACGAGGTCCGTTTAACGTTACTTGCTTACGATTGGCTCATTTATTATTATTGTTCCCCTTAATGGCGGCCTTAAGGCTTGGTGTCAGTCATGATGACAGTAGTTATTAACCAATTCCAAATTTGACACAAACGTGAAAGTTGTTAAACACAGACATCGCGATATGAACGCCATCTAGTGCATCAAAGAAACCCTCGTTGAAATTTATGGTCTGCGGGCAGCGAGCGCTTAACGTGTAACAATATAATATCTGGACAGTTCGGAAACTGAGGTGCCCTTTCTTTTTCTTTCTTTTAGAAAGAGACAGATGTAGCGTCGCACCTCTGTCCCGCACTAAAGATCTCTTGAAGCTACAATAGGAGCATTTGGATAATGAAATAGTAATCTCTTTTGTTTGTTTGTAACAACTTGTATTACATGAACTGTGGTTAAGTAACAGCATAATTTTAACCTCGTAAAAGCAATATCCTTACGAAAATAGCTGCTGTTGTAGTTTCAATAACAAGACATTGGATTGGATAATGTCTCAGTCTACATAATTCTTGTCTAGGTCGTTTTTCATATACGTTCGTTACCTTCAATCGGAAGAGGAACAAAATTCGCAAATACGCAGCTTCCGGAAAAGTTTCCTTTAACCACCATTCGAAGTCGTCTTTATATTGCTCATTATTAGACGATTAATTAAAACCGTGATAACATTTAGCTATAAAAAATATTTTATATCATTATCGCTCAAAGAGGAACTCCATTGCAAAGTCCTATCAATTTTAATTCAATCAAATACATTTCGAATAAAATAAAATTTGATTAGGACTTTTATCCATGTGATTTGTACTCATATAGGTTGATGCCACGTTTCACATCAAGCACAGTATGAACAGTAAGTGATCTACAAATGACGCACTGTATTACAAAAGCACGCTGCCGCACATTCACAACATGCAAATCTCTACCGGAGAGACTAGCTACTTGTTTTATACTGTGCTCGTCCATTAAAGCTGCGGCAAGCGGGGCCCAAATGTAATGCACCAATGTGACCATATCTCGTTCTCGAATGAAACGCCGATTTAACCTAACCACATACAAATAGCTTTACACAATTTACTAATGTAACTTGAATATTATTGCTTCGAGAGTAAAATGTAAGTTGAATTGCAGATATTCTGATGGATAAATACAGTGTCGCTATAATCTAAGCTACGGAGCCATGAAACCTCTTTAACGAACCTCGCGCTCGCTCTTGGGAGTTTATCGGATCTCTCGCTCGCACTTTGCAGCTTGCGAGCAGAGATTCGATAGCCTCCTAAGAGCGAGTGAGAGATTCGAAGCGTGGTTTTATAGCCCCAGAGCTCAGATAGCGACACTGGTATAATCCCCAGCACGGTTAGAACGAATAGTCAAGTCTTGTTTTGTCGCTGTATGCATCGCATTCTCACTATACGAACAAGAAGGAGACGCACTGAACGGTAAAATCAAGTCTATTTAGCCTTGTATAGGCACAGTACGGCTGCTACACATTGAAAAGGCGTTATTAAGCATTAAAAAAATCGCCAATTTCATTTTAGGCTTCGAATTAAATAGGTCATTTTTTTGAGAAATGCTCTATTATTGGTCAGCAGTGGCGTGGGGCCATAAGACTAATATGATAACCATCGGCTTGCATACATTTTGTAAGTTACGTCAGCGAAGACATGTATGCCAAAGCTTGTCTTCTCGACCACATAAATGTGCATAAATATTCGACCTTGCTTAATTTTCAGGCAAAAAATCACTTGACATCTTTAAAAATACTATTCGTGTTTAAAATAATCCGTCATAGGTAAACAGTATAAAACTATGCTTCATTTTGTAGTAGCTAAATTGGCCTGGGGGCAACTACAAAATTCGAAAATCGAAGTTCGTATCGTACCGTCCCTCTCTCTCTTATTAAATAATATAAGCGTCAGCGGGACAGCAAGAAACGAAGTTCGAATTTTGCACTTCGTAGTATGCCTGGGAAAGGATTGTTGCACCCGAAGACATACTTTTTCCTCTCTCTTCAGTTGTTTAGCAAAAATATTCACTCCACGCTACTGTTGGCCAGCTGATCCGCCATCTTGATTTTGACTTTAATTGGGGTGTGATAAAGATGCATGTACCTGAGCAGCACGCCTAACTATGCTTAAAGCGTCATTTACACTTGTAAATCGTTTGTCCATTAGCAGGTGCTTGCTACACTCACATTTGATCATAAATTACATACATATATACATTTCGTGCGCATATTAAGTACGCGTATGATACATTCTGTTCACATTTTATTGCAACAATTGCTATTTTATTACAATCGCGTTATAAGTTTATAGTTTAAGTATATTGAGATCATTTACTCGAATGATTTTGATACTTCTCGTTGCTAGTAGTGTCATTCTTATTTCAGTAAACTCTTTCCGGGTGTCGCGCGTGTAAATTTGCAGTACTTTTTAAGTATTCATTAATTAAATTAGATGGATTTATGCCAAATATCGTTAGTTAAAACTCTTCAACGATGTGACGTCTCAATTATCTTCTCCACCATACCAGACTTGATATAAGCAAGATTTAATAAATCTCAACGAACTGGCATAAAAACATCCATTTGGTCACGTCCTTTAAAATTCAAGTTTGTACAAACCCCTTCACACTTTAGATAAAAAAAACATCAGCTATTTAAGTGAATGTTCTAAGCTGATCTTTAAATGGTTAAAAATCTATATGAGACGTCTTCTTGACAGTGAGATTGTACTAATGTCAGACTTGCAGGGCTCGGTATCACATTATAAGTCGTCGGCGCCTTAAGGCCCAGACGCGTGCAGTGTATTGCTTATCAGTTTCTAGAAGAACGAATAGTAATGAGTTCTGACGCATGATACCTTATTACTTAGTCTAGTGATGTGCCAACTCGGGAAAAACAAAACCCGATTTAACTCGAGTTAAAATTCACGTACTCGGGTTGAACTAGAGTTGAGTAGCTCGAGTTAACCGGATGAAACAGAGATTTTTCAAAGTTTTTACCAATTTATTCCCTCACAATCCCACTAATAGTTAAAAAAAAAATAGAGCAGACAAACAAATGATATTTTTGTGTTTCAATTCATTCATTTTTTATATTATTTATGCAGTCTCATATGATCGGCAAAGTTCGCTTCATGTAGGTTTCATTCGGCTTTCAAACTCGAGCTGGAGAGAGTGCAACTCGAACTCGAGTCGACCATCACTAACTCAGTCCGGGTTATTATTAATAATTACTTCTCCTATCGTCGAGGGGACACGTTCGACATTAATACAGCGCCCCCTAGCTATACTTCAACCAAATTCGGTGCGAAGGAGTTGGTACAAACAGTAACATTCCAATGTTGGTTGAGAAACAATCTCACACCGCAAGATGCAGCGAGAATCCTTATAATTCGCCGTCCAAACAACACTAGCCGTGGTGGTGCACAGTTCCACTTCCACTTTAGGGCTGCCGCTAAATCGCGCGGGTGCACTTCGCGGGCGCGGCTGCAGGCACAATCCTATGCACGCGACGCGCGCAGTTAGCGCTGCTCACACTATTGTTCAACAGGCGGCCACCCGCGCCGTGCAAACCGCGTCAGCTAGCGTAGGCCTTTGACGTCACGGCGAATTATAAAGGTGCGGACATACTACTTAAAACCCGACGCCGCGCCACGCTTGCACACGCCCAACGCGTGTCAGTACTAATCAGTCCCATATATTGATGGTCAGATGCAGATAGAAACATGCGTCGAAGGTGGCGTGGCGTCGCTTTTTAACGGTATGTTTCCACCTTCAGCGTCCATTGGATGCGGTGAACGAGCTAGTGTGAACCCGAGGCCTGGGTGACCTCTTCGAAGGACTGTTCGAGGCAATGTTTGAGTTCCGCGTAGGACACGACGAGCATGCTCTGCTCGTCGCGCGACATCAGCTCCACCTATGGGGGAAAATGGGCATTACTAAGACAAAATAAAAATAACATACTTAAATATTTGAAATAGACGTTATAATATTTTTTATTATTCCAGACTTAATTAAATAATTAATTAAAGAATGTCTGTTTATTAATTAATAATTTAGAATTCGAAATTTTGGAGTTATAAAATTAATACACACACACAAACATCACGCCTATATTCCCAAATGGGGTAGGCAGAGCACACGAAACGTTACCGCTTCGGAGCCATTTTAGCAATTTTAGGTTTTAAGTTTGACAAAAAACAGTGCAATAGTGACAGGTTGCTAGCCTGTCGCCTTTAGTATACCTTAACCTATATCCTCAGTCGCCTCTTACGACATCCACGGAAGAAATGGAGAGGTGAAATTCTAACCCGACACCATACGGGTAAAATTAATCATTTCGGAAATTTGAGTTTTAATCAAACTAGTTTGCTTATGTCTTCCGGAACTCCAAAGAGAAGATCAGTTTTCGTTTTCTCTCTCACATAAATCTTCAGGAAAACGAAAACGAGTGTCGAGCGACATTCCTGGCCCTATATTACGAAGTGCAAAATTAGAACTTCGTATCATGCTGTCCCGCTGACGCTTATATTATTTAATACGAGAGTGAAAGGGACGGTACGATACGAACTTCGATTTTCGAATTACGTAGTAGCCCCTCAGTAACTGTACCCGGTTATTGGTGCCTCCGTCCAGTTGGTTCAGGCAATGGGACAAATGGGCGTAGTCCAGCCACGGCCGGCCGTCCGCGCCCACCGAGTGGAACAAGTAGTCCCGGAACAGCTTCAGCATGTAGCGGTCGCCGGTTTCGGACCAGGACGCGTCCATGTTCAGTCTGTGCAAAACACAAGATTCCATAAGTATACATCGGATACATAGACGAAATATGTTTTAGGTAAAAAAATAATTTTTAATGCAAGCTTTTTTTGCTGACTGTACTTTTAGTTGACTGTACTTGTATTGTAACCTAACCTAAACTACATTTGCATACCAAATTTCAAGTAGATGCCACTAACCGTTGAAGAGTTCCGTGGTTCTGTCCTGTCAAGACGATCCTGGCCAGATTACGGACACTACCAGATTATTGTATTGTCATGCAATTTACATAAGTATACTCCAACTACTGGAAGTTGGTCGAATTTAACTTGCAAGATTTTATTACAGACAGACAGACAGCGGGACGGGTCCACATCGGCTCGCATACTTATCAAAAGTCCGAATGTAATGTTTGCCCGAATGATCGTTTGTCATAACTCTTTTTTCTCTGAATCCAATAATTACTCAGAATTTTTATAAAACAAACCTAACCTATACCTAGTATTCTATAGGCTGACCATTTAAAAATTTCAGAAATTTTAAGATTTCAATGGGGAAAAAATATGACAAACGATGATTCGGACAAAAACTACGGTATGACTTGCGAAGAGTATACGAACTTTGGCGCTCCCTAACGGGACAGGTGAAACTAAATAAAAGCTGGCAATAAATGATCGTCTTTTATGCATACTAATATGGGGTCCGATTTTTCTTCCTACACAATGTAATGTACGACGATGATGATATATACTTAGGTACCGTGTTGTAGCTTTATTTATATATTTGAAACAGCTGGCATACGAGCATGCGGATCACCTGATGGTAAGTGATCACCGCCGCCCATGGACACCTACAGCATTATTAGGACTGCGGGTGCGTTGCCGGCCTAAAAGGGGGGAGAAAGGAGGGAGGAAGGGGAAGGGAAGTTGGAATAATCTGTAGTAGCCTAGACTAGCGTGTAGAGATGGTGGAAAATTTGACATTTTAAAAATCGATTAATACTCCATTTAGTAAGCGACTTTTATTTACTTACGTTAAAATTAAAAAATAGTTACTGCTTTTATAATTGAATAAACAGTCTTTGGAATTAAATCAAGTATTGTAAATAATAAAATAGACAAAAATACTTTGATCTATTGAATTAATAAATTAATCGATTTACTGAGCAGATTAATGATTTTGCACCAGGTTCTAGGTTTTCACATCACTAAATGTCTATGGCCGGGTAAATGACGTCTATGTTTACACTTTTCATAAATTGGATTGACATAAACCATAGTGTACTCACTCAGGGCGTTCGTTGACGACGCCGAGCTTGATCAGTATGCGCAGGAGTCTCCCGTTGTCGATCTCCCGCGCCAGCTGATCCTCGAACGCATCCGCGCGCCGCTCCAAAGCCTCCACCTAAAGCGAAGACACTATTCAGGACCAGAGGGGCCACTACGAAACTCGGACATCGAAGTTCGTATCGCACCGTCCCTTTCACTCGCGTATTAAGTGACATAAGCGTCAGCGGGACGGCAACATACGAAGTTCGAGTTTTGCACTTCGTGGTATAGGGCCAGGGCCAGTACAGACTGCATTCAAACTGCAACGTAACCGCAACTGCCGACTGCCCATACATTTTTCGTTGCAGCTCCATTGCAGTCGGCACAACTGGGCGTTTTCAAAAAAAAAAGTGTACACGTCTTTTTTTTATTTTGGATCAAATTTGGTTTTTCCTAATCAGAATCAAGGGCACTTAATCGATTTCGATCGTTTAAAAAAATGACCCCATTTTTTCATACAAAATTTTATGAGTCAGTTTTGTCACGTCACGCCCATACTGAGTGTATGAAAAAAACGTCGCAAAACTGTCATTTTTGTTGGGGTCATTTTTTTAAACTATCGGAATCGATTGTGTTCTTGATTCTGAGTAGGAAAACCATATTTAAAAAAAACGAAAGGGTACACTTTTTTTGAAAACGCCCAACTGCACTCTGACTGCAATTGAAATGTATGGGCAGTCGGCAGTTACGTTGCAGCTGGAATTCAGTCAGTTTTTTATATTTAGGGTATCATGGTGAACGGTTATGTTGCTCTGGAGATGAGCTCTGGTTGAGATCGAAACGCGTCAGTATAGAATGGTGGTGGTGATAAATGGGTTTGTGTTATTTCTGTGTTCCTACATTGTGGCGGTGGAGGAACTGCATTAACACACATTTCTTGCATAAACGTAGCTATTATAAGGTCGCGGGTGAGCAAAATAATTGTTTCAAATATACTTATTTTATCGCAAATAAAACATTTACCCCCTGTTTCGCCATTCATTGATTAAATTTATTTGTCGGATATGTGACAAATATCTGTGATGCCATCTCTGTTTGTTTTGTCCGAATGGACGGAGACGGCATCACATTTATCTGTCAAAGAAATCTATGAATGAGTGGTGAAACTGGCTCATAAACTTATTTATTGTAAAATAACATTAACCAAATAACAAAACCGTTTAGACATTAGCAAACTAGTGTGTTTGTACCTGCGTGTAAAATCGGGCTCCGATCATAGGCATGAGATCGGTCACGGAGCGGCGAGCCGGTGACGTGGACAGCAAATACCTTAGTTACATCAACAACGTTGTTAAAACATGTGTTTTAAGTCCATAAGTATTTCAGGCATTCGTTTTTTAAACTCTAATGAGTACCTTGGTCCCTGTACATAAATATACTCAGCGGCACAAAATTCGGCCCACTCTAAGTACAAAATTACCTATTACTGCACACATTTGACCGAAAATATTTTTCCCAAATTCATTTTTTAAATGTTTCATATCGAGTACTGCCTTTTCGCAACGTAACGTTTGGCAAACTGTTTCATTTCGCAAACTCTAAAACTGTAAATATTTCAGGATTTATTTCAGGGCCATCGTGTAGAACCCTTTAGGTTAGGTTAGGTTAGTTTTATAAAAATCCTGAAATATTTACAGTTTCAGAAATATTAAACAGTTGGGAAATGAAAAGTTGCGAAATGAAACAGGTTGGCAAACGTTATTCGCCGAAACATTAGTAAACCGTTTCATATGAACGAACGATTTTTTTCCCGAAACTGTTAACTATTCAGGAATTTAGGCTATGTTTCTGGACTATCCTGTAGAATCCTAAAGGTTAGGTTAGGTTAGTTTTATAACAATCCTGAAGTACCATCTTGGTTTAAAAAAAATCATACCTCCGTTGGAAATTAATAATTTGGAAAAAATGTTTTCGGCGAAAAATCAGAAAACTTCATCTTAAATAGCCAGTACTGGAAGGTATATTTCCTACTTCAAAGATCATTCGGTGGTTTTATCACACAAATTGTATCTTGCCCAGACCGGGAATCGAACCCGGGACCTCAAGCTTCATAGTCAACGTTACAAGCTAACTAAAAACTAGTAGCAATAAGGCACGCCCATTGCCACTCTGACTGAGTAAATTGATTATTTGTGTGAATTTAGATACGAAACCAAATTTTGTGTGCTATCGAGATGAATCAAAAGCTTGCACTTCACTTGGCGTTGTTCGCGTTGCGCTATTGCCGTCTCCGTCGATCACGCTAGAAACGATACAGTGCGTCCCTTTCGCGGTATATATTTTTTTTAGGATTGAGTCGCCAGATCCTCAGTTTTAATTTACTATCCCACTAATATTATAAATGCGAAAGTTTCTAAGTTTGTTTGTTTTTTTGTTTCACATCTAAACCGTTGAACAGATTTGGATGAAATTCGGTATACACATAGTTTGAGTCCCAGGGAGGGACATAGGATAGTTTTTATATTGGAAAATTGCAAAGTTCCCACGGGATACCGATAAATGAATTCTACTCGGACGGAGTGGCGTGCAACAGCTAGTACTACATATATTTAGTTTGAAAAATGTTCGGCGACCGCATTAGGTAAACAAAGTAACCAAGTGCAGTGCTAGCAAACAATACAAAAATTGAAGCGTAATAATCTTAAGCCGATTCCCGTGAATGCTCCGTGGGTCATACAGTATGAGGTTCTTGAGGTCCGCGGAGTACGTGCGGGCCACGAGGTCCATCGAGGCCGGGAGGTTGTCGCAGTGGACGGTGCGGCAGGCCAAAGCTAAGGCCAGCCTGCCCAACGCCGTGAGGTCTTCTTGCTGCGCCTGAGACGTTACAAACTGGGTGAGTGCGATGGTAATATCGTCACTACTTTGAAAAAATATGTCAACAAAATACGGTATTTGACTATTATCGAATAGAGAAACAATTTTTAAGCTACCTTTACAAATAACAAAGTTATAAAGGTTTGAAATTCAAGATTAGACAGAGAAAGACATACTGGCATGTGAAGTCACACGCCAGTACCGCCTTACTTGCTGCATAGAGATAAGCGTTTTGAGAAAGAGACAGGTATATAGATTTATCAAAAAACCACTATAAATCCAATTTTCAACCGATTTAAATTTTCTCTTCGCTAAACACTATCTGTATATCTATATTTTCATAATAATATTAAGTATGGCAAAATCTGGAGTTGTCAAATACCGTATTGTACCTTGACATAATGTTCATAAAGTTCACTCGGAAAAATTACTTGTCTATTTTGAGGTATGGGTTTATTTCAAATAATATATATAGTATAGTGCTTTTCTCAAATAAATCCAAGGAAATAATACCATGTTACCATGTCACTAGATGATGGGATGGACTCATAACGGAAACAATAACACTTATTTGAAATAAAAACCACTCGTTTTAGTTTAGTGGTTTATTATATTGAATACCTGATTTAATCTAATTAAATAATCTAGTCAAAAAAGAGATTAAATGGTGTGCTATGGTTTTCTTAATTGGCTGTATGCCATAGATTGTCAATAAAAAAAAAAAAAACCCGGTGAAACAAAACAAAAGACAATCACTTTGCTGGCCATGGCCAGGCAATGTTGTATGAAATCCAATTACTCTTCTCTAATTTGAAATTAGAACGAATGTTCAATAAGACGTACTTCGCGTTCTATCATCAGATCATCACGAATATAGGGAAGACATTTCCTTGGATGTTTGAGAAAAAGTTATAACCATCCGTTTTAGAGCACAGTTTACCTGTCCGACGTCGTTCGTGTTGTTGTGTAGTGCGTCTGCGACCCCACACCAAGCCACGCGGACGCGGCACCCGTTCATGACCACTTTGGTCGGATCCAGGGTTCTGTGGTTAAAGTTAAACCGCAAAATCAGGTAAAATACTGGCCAAGAGTTCATTGAATGCAAGAAAGAAAATACATTTATTCACAACACAAGACACATTAGCCGATCAATGGTTTACTTACCAAAAGTTTGTAAACAAAAATAACTGAGTACCTAACTAAAATAAATATTTTGTAACAAAAATAATATTTTTTTTTTCACAAAATCCTATTAATATTATAAATGCGAAAGTTTGTGAGCGCGTATGTTTGTTACTTATTCCTTCACGCTGAAACGATTGGACGGATTTGGATGAAATTTGGAAAAAGTTAAGTAAAACTGTAGAGTAAACTGTAGAGTAAAAAAGTAAACCTGAATTAAAACATGATACTTCTTATCCTGATATTCCCGCGGGATAGGGATAAAATCTCAAAATAATAATCGCTGGACTTAGATTCACGATATTTGGTATGTAGGTAGCTGGACCTCTGGAATAACACATAGGCACCTTTTTATCCCGATATTCCCACGGGATAGGTATAAAAACTTGTAATTACAATCGCTGGGTCTAAAGCCTTGAAATTTCGGACAGTTATTCTAAACACAACCTCAATGAAGACCATGATAGTTTTAGAGAATTCCCAGTGGAATTTCGTAAAATTCCGAAATTTTAATTGTAACAACCAGATCGAATAGTTTAAGTACGAAGCCGCGGGTAAACTCTAGTATAACTGCATAAATTTTGCGAATGCGAATTCGTTACATCACTATGTCTATCTCTTACTAACCTGCAAGCCAGCCCGGCGGTGTGGATGGCGCGCAGAGCGGCCGTTAGTTGGACGAGCAGACTCCAAAGCACCGCCTCCGGCAGCAGCGCGCCGCACGCCACGGCGCGGAGCATAGCGTTTTTCTATGGGACACCATAGCACAGGGTTTCTTATTGTGCACACACTGCGGTCCGCAATGGCTCAGATAATTTTCACATCATTAAATACTGATAAATGTATGTATACACTTTTTTTCTGCAATTTTCTCTACAGGGCTCCATGGAATAATTTAACTCTGTAAATCATCCGTGACTGCAAAGTTTAAAAAACATTGGCGTAGTACAATGTTCAGCACGGACGATCGTATTGTAATATTTGCTGACCTTACACTATAAAACTTGAAATAAACAGGTGCTCAGATATTCTAGACAGTACGAGTATGTGGTAGTCTTACTTGGTATGTAAGGGCCTCATTTGATGTATGCAAGGGTCTCAAGCAGTACGTACAAGGATCTCACTTGATGTGTATAAGGCACTCACGCTATGCGTGCAAGCGTCTCACTTAATGTGTGTAGGGGTCGCACATGATGTATGTAAGGGTCTCACCTGATCTGTGCAAGGGTCTCACTTGGTACGAGTAAGTGTCTAAATTAGTGTGTAGCTAGAGTCTCATGCGGTGCGTGCAATGTCTCACTCGATTCGTGCAAAGGTCTAATTTGGTATGTGTAAGAAGGGTCTTAACTGATTCGTGTAAGGGTCTCACTTAAAAGCGGGGCGTGTAAGGGTCTCACTTAAAAGCGGGGCGTGCAATGGTCTCACTTGATTCGTGAAAGTCTCATGCGGTGTGTACTAGTGTCTCACTTGATTCGTGAAAGTCTCATGCGGTGTGTACTAGTGTCTCACTTAGTGTGTAAGGGTCTCACTTGGTGCTTGAAAGGGTCTCAGCTGCGCGTGAGATGTTCTCACCTGGTGGGTGTAAGGGCGCGGCGCGTCCGGATCGGAGCTGAACGGGTCGTGGAAGGTGTTACCGTCGCCGCCCGCCGACCCGCCGCCGCCTGACAAGTACTTGTTCATGACAGTCACGCACGCCGGATGGTAGTCGTAGACGAGGACGAGTGCTGGAAAAGTTGGGATTTAATGTAAGTGTTGCTAATGCTGGCCTATTTACAGGCCACCATTTGACAATGGGATAGATAATAGCATCCTACTAACCAACTTAAGCCTGTGCTACATACACGGTTTTAAGCGACGGTTTAAAACAGAGTTTAAATAGTGTAATATGTGGTTTTAAACCAAATTTCGTGACCTTCAAAACGCCCTCGGAGACAAGCGTGCGTGTCAAACCTCTGGCAGACCTTTGGGGTTTGTCTAAAACCGTGCAGGCAGCAGCGTGTGACTTGCTTCTACCAAAGTCACCTTGGTAGATACTGTGGTTTTAAACCGTCAAGTTCACGCTTTATAAATGCTAAAGCTTGTGAGTACAGTTGTGGTAGTAAACATCGTGCAGCTTGCCGGTGCGTGGCCGGGTCACCATGCGGATACACTCTATAGCATCAGCTCTGTATAATGTGTGGCGGCGGCAGCGTGTCGCATGATACTCACAGTGATCCCCGAACGCCTTGGTGGTAAACGCGTCGTGCAGCTTAACCACGTTGGGATGGTCTATGTTCTTCCACAGGTCGAGTCGCTTTGCGGGCGCGGGCGCGGGCGCGTGGAGCCGTCGGAGCGCCACGTGCGCGCCGGTCGCGCGGTGCGTGGCCCGGTATGAGGTCGCCATCGCGTGCGGAGTGCACTCTATGGGCGTCAGCTCTGTGTACATCTCCACGTTTTCAGGGAGGTCTGTGGATAAGACGAGTGAGGTGTCTGGTTAGGACCACTACCTTTAGATCATCTATGTAACACGGCTAAACAATGAAGTTTATTCTATTCTATCAGATCAGATCGGGAATATCTGAAACGAGACCAAAAGGTCGGCGAGCATCTAAAAAACTTTTGCTTGTACATTGTGTCGGGTGGTAAATAAGGTATTACGAAGGAGACTCCATTCTATAATTCTATAATGAGGAAACATTAAACATTTTTTAACTACTTCCTCCTTCTTTGTCCTTTTAAATGTTAATTATTTTGCTTCTTAGTCATATAGTTTTTATAACGGGATCTTTCAATGTCGTTTTGTGGCGAGTGCATTGTGATAAAATCGGTTTCCTTCGTCCATCTAGTATAAGGCACTATCTCGGCATTATCAATTTCAATAAACCGAAAAAAAAAATGCCAAAATTTTACTTACAACATCTTGCTAAAAAAAACAGACATTACCTGGGAATTGTCGTAGGTCGGTCTGCAGGAACACCTCTTCGTTCCGCTGGTAGACTTCCGAACGGATCGTCTCTGGCATGTAGAACGTGGCAGCGAGACCTTATGATGAAAACAAATGCTTATTGCTAGCTGTACCCTGTAACTTCATACGCTTCCCGCAAGAACATTGCACTTTTTCGGGCGCTTTCTAAAAAATGATTCGGGAGACGTGAGTTATACCAACCTTACACCCTCAGTAATTGATAATGGATCAATCACAAACACTTATAAAAGAGTGACAATGCACTAAGTAAAAAATTAATACTTTTTTGGCGCGGAGGCGGTAGGTATAATATTCGAGTTAACATGAAAGGGTCCGCAGCAGAGCCTGCGCGATATTCTATGCAGACTTTTGCATGTTAGCTCGAATATTACAACTGGTACCGGCTCTCCGCTCCGCCACCGCTGTCAGTGGGCTTCAAGCTTGAGGGATTGACTTTAAAACGAATAATATCTTTGACGACTTTAATTGATTTCGTACCATATTTACATTTAAGCAAGGTCTAATATTTGTGTACAATAACTGGGCGACCGAGCTCCGCTCGGGCTAAAACTCGGTACCAAGCGTTTTCCCAGAGATAAGACCAAGCTAGATCGATTTTTCATCCCCGAAAACCCCTACAAACTCATCGAAATCGTTGGAGCCGTTTCCGAGATCCCAGAAATATATATACTTTTTTTTTATTGTACTGGATGGCAAACAAGCAAGTGGGTCTCCTGATGGTAAGAGATCACCACCGCCCATAGGCACCTGCAACACCAGGGGTATTGCAGATGCGTTGCCAACCTAGAGGCCTAAGATGGGATACCTCAAGTGCCAGTAATTTCACCTATACTTATAAATATACAAGAATTGCTCGTTTAAAGGTATTAGATTTACGTGGTCGCTGTTTGCGCTATGCCTGGAAAAGGGTCAGCTGTTATAATATCGCTCGCACTCACATGCCTTATGGCACCGCCCTAGTGTTGTGTGTCTACTCTAGGACAGTCCCATAAAGGCCTGTAACTGCGAGCGAGAGGTACCTTTAGAATGAGTCATAAACTCAGTTCGCACGTTTGTAATGGCCGTAGTATAGGTATTCCGTTTACTTTAGAAACAGATTTCTACAACGAAGCACTAGTATTAAGCAAAAAGAAAATTTTATATATTCTTACAGCCTTATTCATAAAAAAACCTTAATTGAGGTTTGATCAGTCTGTTACTTAGCAGACTGATTAAGCTTAATAGACGGTTGTCAAGAAGTATGATTCATAAACACTTGCTAGCAGTCTGCTAGTTGTTGAGCTGCTGATAGACGGATTAGACTCGTTATGTTGGCCACCTTGACAAATCAAAGACAAAAAATGGCCAAATCGATAATTAAAAAAAAAAATTGACAGCAGTGACAGCAAATTAGCAGGAAAAAAAAATAAAAAGCGAGATGTTTGTTTTCCCGCCATTTCCGATCCGCATGTTTATGTTGTGCAAAAAGCCATAATTATGTTAATCATCCTAAATTTTTTTCATATGTATTGTTAATTTATTGTTCCTAATTTAGAGGATTTTTAAATACAAATTCCTGAAAATAATTTTTCCAGTTTTTTTTTTTTAATCTTTGCGTAGCCCTGCCTTCACTATAAATATCTTCGGTATGGTTTTTTGCTCTTGTCAAAGTCAGCTGTTCAAACTTGTGGCGGCCATTTTGTGACTTAGCAGGGAGATAAAGGAGGGTCTACGGTCCTCTAACTTTAGCAGAGCCTTGATCGACTGATTAGCGCTAACAGACGTTTATGAATCATGTTTTTTAGCATCGGGCCTTCAAGGAGCCTTCAAGGAGGCTCTAACTTTTTATGAATAAGGCTGTTAGCCATTATTTCGAACAATAGCGGCCAAACAAAATGTATCCGTAAAATAGAATTCGCAGTTAGCTTAGCGTTAGCGGAAGCGTTTTGTAAAATCGGGAATTCACAAATATCTCTTAGCATAACAATAGAAAATTGACACACAAAGTGAAGAGATGCGCTGAGCAAATTTGATGTAAAACATATGCAAATGTTTTGTTAAAAATAAAATAACATATCTTTGCACGATCAACCTCATGTCGTATAATTTCCATGCCTTGACATACTTTATTCAGTAGAATTATATAAATACGCAAGTGTCCTAAAAGACTAACAGAAAATATTGTACGATCAAGGACTTTCATGAGCCACCATGGACCTTTTCAAAGTAAAAGTCATTACGATTTTCATTGTTAATTAATGCGATGTCACTATGAAGTTTACGGTGGAACGGTTTCAAAGTGACTCATGAATTAAAGTCCTTGACCGTACACGTATTTTTTTCTTTTTTCAATTAAACAAAGAACTACAAAGATAAAGCGCGTCAAAGTTCGGGAGTGGGGTCCGTGACGTCACGTGGAACTTTAGCTGGCTAAATCTTCATCATTTTTAATAAGGCATATTAGGCAAAGCTCTGCCAAGGGGGTGACACTAGCGCAAACCTCCATGTCAAAGTCAGTCCTCTTTATATTTTGTCGCCATGACAGGTCATGACCAAAGAGTATTACTACATATAGAAATCACGATATATTTATTAGTAACAAAATAACATGATATTTTACATGGATAGTAACGATAGAGCTATATTTCCAAAAAAAATATTGAAATTATACGATATTGTGGCATTTAAAATACACAAAAACTGTTTACGGTTTTGTGCTAGTGCCGCACACTGACGAGAGAAAATGTCAGTAATATTCCCTATTGACAACAGAAAATATACGTGTCTGATATTTTATGATAATCTAGACTAAAGGAATAATTCGAATGTATTAGGACACAATCCTATTATTAAACAACTATTATTGGTTTGACGAATGTACGGTCACGAGCGTTAATTTGAGACACATTTCGTCAAAAATTTTTTGAATTGTCATATAAAATGACAGATATTCGATATTAGAATTGACCCGTGAAAAAAAAAAAAAAATCGGGCCCCAAATTAAATATCGTGACTAAATGTAGTGTTTAACACTAGGTCATATACGGATAGTTAAGTTATATTCAGTCTATGAAACTATAAGCCAAAAAAAAAAATTAAAAAAAAAACACCAATTTGATACCTCAAATCACAGCCTTTAATAGTATTTGAACTGACCCGTGAACAGACAGACTGACAGACGAAAATGACTAAACTGTAAGGGTTCCTGCAATTCTGACTATGGAACCCCAAAAATAATCAGCAGCGGAATCATAATGCAAAAAAATACGTTAAACCGTTTATTTCTAAAAATATAGAAAGAAAAAAGTCATTATTGAATTAAGATTATAGAGAGGAGACATTAATTTATTCACTATTAGTCTATAACTGAAAACACAGACATACTACAAAATCATATCATATTATTATACTAGCTTTTGCCCGCGACTTCGTCCGCGTGGAATAGTAATTTTGGGAAGTATTTAATTTATTTAGGATACCTATTCTTCCAATAATAGTACATAGAAACTTCTACGGTTTACCGAAAATAACCTATTTTAATACATTTTATTTTTTTTGTTCTTCCATCCATCCATCCACCCGATGTTCTTTGGTAAAACATAAATATTTTGCGGGTAGCTACAATTTAGCAATACAACGTGTATTCTACCCTGCCAACACAAAGGGACTAATTCTACATAGTGAACTCTTGACACCTTACGTCCTTTATTGTAAGTTAGGAAGGTAGGATTATAATTAAGACGGCATTTTTACTAAGCATAGCTACACATATTTCCGATAAATATACTTATATGTAGTAATTTGTTTGGAATTCCTTAAGAACTTTCATCCCCATATTTTCAAGTTAATAGGTTGAAATTTGAAAAGCGCTGGAGCAAATGTTTTTTAGGGTTCCGTACCTAAAAAGGAAAAAAATTGAACTCTTATAGGATTACTTTACTATCCGTCCGTCCGTCTATCAAACCTCTTAAGTTAAGGCAATCAAAAGCTACAGTCATTAAAAAGGTATTTCCAAACCAATTGCCTTAACAGAAAAAGTTATAGGGTACTTCCGGCTGTCCTAGAAACTTGGAATTTTGCATAAAGGTAGCTCTTATTGCACAATTAATAAGAAAAATCTGAAAAACATAATTTTTCATGTCTGACTGTCTATGTGAATACGCCATCTAAAATGACCCCACATTGCGTACATTTTGCCTATGAGCTTAGAAGGCTCTACTAACACTGCATCATCCCCTCTGCTAACATCCCCTCGCAGGTAAAATTTTCAAAAACGCTTGAACATATATCTATTTATTTCTTATAAGTAGTCCAATGCCAAGTTTCATAAAGAACCATCGATTTATCTTCGACAATGACGATCTTCCATATAAAGTTTCATCCCCTATTTCACCCCTCACAGGAAGAGTTTTAAAGACGCGCGAACAAATATGTAGTATTTATCTCTTAGCACGTGCCCAAATGCCAAATTTCATAAAGAACCCTCGAATTATCTTCGACAATGACGATCTTCCATATAAAGTTTCATCCCCTATTTCACCCCCCTCACACGAAGAATTTTAAAAAACGTGCGAACAAATATCTATTTATCTCTTTTCATGTGCCGAAATGGCAAGTTTAATAAAGATTCATCGATTTATCTTCGATAATGACGACCTTCCACATAAACTTTCATCCCCTATTTCATCCCCTCACAGGTCGAATTTTCAAAAAAACTCAAACAAATATAGACTTATTTCTTATTAAGTGCCTAAATGCCAAGTTTCATAGTTTTATCTTTGACAGCGACGAACTTCCACCATATAAACTTTCATCCCCCAATTCAACCCCTTAAAGCCTCTTTTTCGCGATAAAAGGTAGCCTATGTTCTTTCTCAAGGTCTATTCTATCTCTGTACCAAATTTCATCAAAATCGGTTCAGCGGTTTAGGCGTGAAAGCGTAACAGACAGACAGACAGACAGACAGAGTTACTTTCGCATTTATAATATTAAAGTATGGATTACTAGATGAAAACCTGGCTTCGCTCGGGTAAAATGTAGACAAATAATAATAATGATTGAAAAAAAAAATTTTTTGCCACTGTAAAGACTGTCGTACTTATCGAAAAATCTGAAGTATATTCCCAGCCTTAATATTATCACAAACGTACTTTCACAGCTAACCTACGTATCGGTATTTCACCAGTAGATAGTTATCCTAAATCTTATTTGCCCAAATAACTATGATGTCTCTGTCTCATAATCAAAGAAATTAGACCTAAAGGGCCCCATATACGGTACGATTCGTCTGTACGATCGATCTGATGAAAATCGACGAATCGTACCGTGTGTGGGGCCCTTAAGAGGTCACAATGGAGAACGAAATGCAAACCTGTGACACTAACGCCATTTTGATGTGATGACTTTGACATGTTTACTGTAATTTATTCAAGTTTATATTGAAAATACTCGATAATCCGAATTTTCCGCCTACAAGTTGTCGACTCGGATTGAATAATATTTTACGCTCTTCAATTTGATGTGCATTTCGTTCGAGTCTACCGTACCCCTTGACGAAATTATTAATATAGATGCTATGCGTAAATATTCAAATTAGATACCATGTTTCCTGCTAATAATTGAAGTTCAAAAACAAATCTTAAAGGTAAACCAACGTCTCTAACAGGAATATTTAATAAGACGTGTGTAATATAATAAACCGTATGACAAGGTAATTAGAATAATTTTAATTTCAATAATAGCCTAGCGCTCAGCAAACTTATAATAAAACTAACGGTGGCGCTAGAATGTTAGTGTAGAGAGAGAATTAGTATGGAGCGGCGTTAGTTCCAGTTTTAACCACTGGAAGTTCA